>NW_015170921.1:329114-367117 GCF_001447785.1 Gekko japonicus | reverse complement strand
AAAGAGTGATTATCCCTGTTTGCATTTTTATATCCACTTATATTTTTTTCCAGTGGATTTACAGATTAGTCTGCAGTGTGCACACACATTGTACTTTTTTATATTATTTGTCTGTATATCGAGTACTTGTGTATTATACCCTTCCTTCAAGGAGTTCATGGTGGCATTCAGAATTTTACTCTCCTCTGCTTTATCTTCATAATAATTCTGTGAGGTCTATTAAAATGCAAGAGAGCATAAGGTCCAATGTCACCTACTAAGCTTCACAACAGGGTCAGGACTCGGAATATCTAATTTATATTTATCAATATGTACAGTGTATATCATTCATACACTACTATACATTAAAAAAAGCTGATTTACTGGCATACAAATAATGGTAAAAGCAATCATGCCTGATGGGAAATATTTGGTGGGAGGAAACAGAAAATGTCTCAAAATAAATAATCATGAGTTTGACTTGCACAAGGGAGAAGCTAAATCAAAACAGATACAGCAGTAGAGATGCAAATTTTGAAATCACCTTTACCCCTGCCTTAGGATGCAGTTGCTTAATCCATGAATTACAGATCCCACCTACGTGCCAATAATCACAAATCCAAAACTGCAGGAAGAGATCCTGAAAACATGGACTCATAACAACTAGTGCCAGTGCTCCCTGTAAGCTGTGGAGTCTTGTGAGCAAAAATGCAACATTGTGAGTCACTGGCATTAAAGTCGTGAGCGAGTGATTTGGCTATTGCATAAATCAGTTTGCTCTGGAGCCATCCTTCCTGAGCTAAGACAAAAATGTGTGAGCCAGAGGCTAAAAAACTGTGAGCTGGCTCATACTAATTCAGCTTAGAGGGAACACTGCCTAGTTCCTAGTGGAGCTGTACACTCGTCTGTCCCAAAACAAAATGATTTTTCTAGTCTTGATCACTAATAAATGTGTCCTCCAGATTTCTTTCTGAAAGATCTTTTTTTATTAGTAGGATGCTTTGCTACTAGAATTTGAAATAATGTTTGGAAGCATTTACCCATCAAACAACAGAGGATGAGTTGGCAGGGTAATTGCAACTTCACAAAAAGTAGGGAGTACATTTGCTAACTTTGTGTTAATTAGTTGCCACCAAATTTAAGGGGAGATTGGAATTGTCGAGACAATGCTTTGCTGATGAAGTCATTAATTCACCTAATTAGCAGTGTAAGTGAAATAACGACTTGGGATAAATAGATGCTATTAGTATACATAATGTAATTCCATAGGAAATATGAATATGCCCACAGGTCAATAACATTACTGATCAATCTTTCAGATCCTTTTTGCTGTTTTACTGGCATATGATACTGTCTGCTAGACCTGGTAGACGTGGAACTTGGTGGATTAGCAATGGTGGAATCCTGCCTATATATTTGTTTAGACTACCTTTACATAAACATATTTTTCATAGCCATCTAACACCAATTTAAAGCAGCTAGTGTTCTCTTAATTTCTCTTTACTCAATTTCTCCCTGAAATCCAGCTATCTATTTCATTTTTTAAAGAAATTTGGAGTCTGTTTTGAGTCAATTCTGTTCCAATCGAAAAAGAAAGTTGAAGAGAGGAGGGGCAGGAAGGGAGGTTATATGAAATTTCAGAATTTAATTCTGCAGATGCTCAGAGGCAGGCAGTGTCTTCCCAGACCTTCCTATCCTCTTGCTAGAGCACCCCCTTGTGGTGTGTAATGTAAAAGAAAAACAGGTTGCTTACCTGTAACTTATGATCTTCGAGTGGTCATCTGTGCAGTACCACACATGGGTTGGGCGCCTGCACATGACCTTGACTGGAGAAACATTTAGAGCTTGCCTCAGAAATCCTTTTTTGGCGGGCTCTCTTCCCACCCTGGGGAGCAGGCATGCACTGCACATGCCTGGAATGGGAGAGAGAGCCGCCTCCCACTCGGTTCCTTCAACCGCTACAGGTAAGTCCCATCAACTTAAGGTAAGTGATCAGGAGTCAGTGGAAATTTCTTCCCAGGTCGGAAGGAAGGGGAAGAGTTGAGTCTGAATGGGAGGGGTGAAGGAGAGAGGTGACGGCAGGCAATCGAAGCAGTCAAATGGACTGTTTTGTTTGCTGGGGCTTCTTAGGGGCCTGCTGATGGGGTCGGTGAGACTGGTGGGAATCATAAGGCCTCATTCTCCACTGAGAGGTGGTTGCAGGAGATGGCTGGCATTTATTATAGTAAGGTCTCAAGAAATGGTATTGGGATCGAGGTGTGGAGGTTGAGACTCCAAGGTTTCAAGCCTGCTTTTGGCTATTGTCAACACCCTTCAAAGCTTCGTCAGTGGTAGAGTGGAAAAGTCCCTCTCCATCGAAAGGGAGGTCTTCAATCTGGAATTTAACATCTGGTTGAAAAGAGGTGCTCCGAAGCCAAGCATGATGACAGAGAGCAACAGAAGAGACAAGGACATTAGAAGAACAGGTGACAGCAGAACGAATAGAATTGATGTGCTGCTTAGAGACCGTACAGATTTCAGATAAAACTGCCAACAATGTATGGCAGTGCTCCTCTGGGACCGATTCAATAATGGGATGAATGGCAGTGGCAACATAGGCTGAAAGGTAGGATAGATAGGTATCGATTTGTATATTCATAGAAACAATCAAATACATTTTCTTGGCAATAGCATCGACTTTGCGGCCCTCGTGATTGGGCGGAGGGGATTGCCGGACTGGTTGCTTAGACTTTGAAGATGAGTGCACAACCATCGAATTTGGTGGAGGCTGAGTAAAAAGAAACTTCCCGGAGAACTCTTGAATATTATAGAGGCCCTCATAATGCCTTGAAATCGGAGAAACAGAAGCAGGGTGACCCCACAATTCCTTAAGAACGGAGAGGTGTACAGGAAGCAGAAGAGCAGTAGCCATTCTCATCACAAGCTCCAAGTAGGCCTTTGGTGGGAGATAAGGAGCCCGAGTGACAAGGCTTATCATCAATGTGTAGAACATCGGGATCGAGATCACCAGATTCCGAGTGGTCCGATAGGGACAAAGGAGAAAGTGATTGCAACGGTTGAGAAACATCAATAGGCGTCTGGTTATCAGCAGGTGGATGGTACCGAGGTTCTAAGGGAGAACTCTTCAGAGCAGCCATAGATCTCGAGAGCTCTGGAGGCTAATCGAGCACCAGAGCAGATGCAACAGAATGCAAATATCTAGAGCACACAGGAACTTGTCGGTATTCAGGACGTTCAGTATGTTGGAGTCGATCATAACTAACTCGGCAAGGTCTAGAAGACCTGGAGTAAGAACGAGGACAGTACAGCTTCTGGTAGCAGACATCAGGGGACCACGACTGATAATCAGATGCTGATCTCGAAGGAGAGGGCGAGGGGCAACGATCACACCATCTGCGGTCATAACGGGACATAGATCTGGAACGACCCCTGAAAATATGCTCTCTGTCATCCAAAATGGGGATAGGTAGGTGGGAGTGATGGGAATGAGATCGAGATTCACGATGAGACGAAGACTGGTGAGGTGATCTCGAGGATTGGCCCAGCGGGATACGACCGGAGGGCGAAGACAAAGTAGGCAGTGGTGTCGGAGGCTGAAGATTAGCCTTTTGAGGGACTGAAGACAGCACAGGAGTAGAGGTCGACAGACCAGAAATCAGCACGGGATTGAGCTTCGGGGCCAAAGTCGATGTCGAAAGTTTCGGTTTCAATTTTGATGCAAGTCTATCATCATGCTTTTTCGGCTTATGCTTCGGTGGTTTTTGGTTTTCTGCCGGCTTCTGGTGAAGCGAAGATTGAGAAGCAGCTGAAGACATGTTCGGGTACAAGGCTGCCTCCAGAAGAACAGTACGAAGCCTGGCCGCTCTATTGCATCGGACCTGACGAGTAAAGTTGGCACAATGGGGGCAGGAATCAACCCGATGGGTTTCACCCAAACACAGCAGACAAAGATCGTGATCATCATTAGATGGAATTTTAGCTGGATAATGATGACATGTCTTTAAAAACTTTGTCTTTCCCATACAAATGCCACCCCACAGACAGAAAAGAGGGGGGGCGGACAAAGAAACAAGGTGAGGGGAAAAACAGTTAAAGTTTTCTTTTTTCTTTTTTTAAAGTTTAAACAGAAGGTGAAGAAGAATAAGAACGAAGGAGAGAACCAAAGAAGGTCGAAAATACTCAGCTGAGGCAATTCGAAGAGCAGCACTAGTGAGGTGTGAATACAAAGGCAGTCGAAAAGGAACTGAGTGGGAGACAGCTCTCTCCCCCACTCCAGGCATGCACAGTGTGTGCCTGCTCCCCAGGGTGAGAAGAGAGCCTGCCAAAAAAGGATTTCTGAGGCAAGCTCGGGAAGTTTCTCCAGTCGAGGTTGTGCGCAGGCGCCCAGCCCATGTGTGGGACTGCACAAAGACCACGACGAAGGGCTGAAGTTACAAAAGGGTGCATAGAGTTGTAACATAAAACTACAGAGAGAAATCAAATAGAAAATAAAGAGAAATTCTTCTTTTGAAAGAGAAAAAAAAGGAAATCAGAAGCATCAATGGCTATATCGCAAAAAGGAAAATCTGGAAAGAGAAATTCCATGCCCCATAATAATGTTAATAGCCACAATTGTATTTTATAAGCCCCAATCTGTAATAAAATGACCAGATCAGAGCCGTAAGCACTGTCAACAGATCATTTCTATATTGAAAAGCAAGTTAAGAGACATTAATGTGGCTCATTTCTTCCACTAAATGTAAGAACGGTGGCCACTCTGCTGCAGCAATACAGAGGCTGATGTCATGCCCTCCTCCCATTGGTCTGGCCATATCAGCTGGTGGTTCCTGTTCCTGAAACTGTCCATGGAAGGAATTTTTTCCTTCATTTGGCAAATTATAGCTCAGCACCAATGAAAATTAAAAGAGAAATTTTGACCACAGAGTTCAGTTTTGGATAGCTTAAAAAATGTGATTACTGACCCTTTCCAAATAGTTCGGGGAGATTTTCAGATAGCTACAGTTTGGTTGTTCCCTCATTAAGTGGCATGCTTTTTTTCTATGCTGCTTCCACTTTGGAGAATGGGCTCCCTGAGAAGTTGAGGGGTGTGTAATCCTTAGAAGTTTTTAGGAGGCACTGTAAGGCTGTTTTATTCACCAGAGCTTTTAATATGGTATAGGCAGGGCCTCTCGGAGGTCAAGACAGGCCCAGGACACGTCAGGATTTTTTAGTCTCCCACTACATTAAGAAATATAGAAATGTCAACATTTTTTAATTCATAGTGTGGACTACAGGTGGTGTGGCTTAGTAATGAACCAAGTTTAAAGTTGTATGATGAACGCCTTCTTTCAATCCTGTCAGTGTCTCTGCAACTGTATATATTTCAAGATAATGTCAAACAAAGTGTAAGTTTGGGCCCTTGTGTGAATGTGAGTCCCTGGCTGTACCAGAAAGTGCTATAAGTTTACCTCTGATGATCAGGATATTTTTCATGTTCTGGACAAAGGAGTTGTAAAACCTGAAAACAAAACAAAACTGATGAGTCCTAATCATATAACATTGCTTAGAGGGGTGAAAGGCATGAGGCGACTTGATAATCATTCTCCAGACCAAGCCCCTGAATTAAATGGACCAAGATCCACCGTCACGCCTTTGCTTTTCTGCCCTGATGTCCTTTAATAAAGAGGAAACCTTGGAAAGTTGGAAGTCACTCACACTAGCAGTCTCATTAGATGTGAAGAGACACCAGAAGACACAGAGAAAATCCTGATTGGATCTTTCCAACGTTTCTCAAAAAGCAAATATCTTCATTTGGACTGACATGGTACTACGGATGCAGGACAAGATCATCGCTTCCATGGTCACATAGCTGTGCCAAGCAGAACTGACTCCGGTCCATATTTTTATTCACCCTAAAAGTGGGGGGGGGGAGATAGCTACCCTTTCTTTTGTCCGTATGTCAAAGTATTTAGAGCACTGGTTTAGATGCATGAGACTCAGATTCAAGTTCCCACTCTGCCATGGAACATGCATACCAGTCTTCTAGGCTCCTTGAAGGAAGGGTGGGGTGAAATTGGAACAGATAGGGAGATGATTTGCCTTTAAAATATCCTGGGGAAGTCTGACCATTTCACATAAGTAAAAGAAGAGAAAATGAACTAGACTCTTGTCACAGATGTAAATGCATCTTTCTCTTACGTTTATTCTGGACAGAACTAGATGTTAAAATAATCACATGTTTTGCTTATTAACAACAGTGGCAAGGCGGGATATAAATCGAAAGTAATAAATAAATAAGTCCACATTTCCTTTCTGAAACGTGTCAGGATATGTCAATATCCTTAAACTGGATATTTTCCTGTCTCTTCCAGAGAACACAGTGGAGAAGAGGTGGAGGAAAGTGTAGTAATGTGGGATGTGAAATAAGATGATAATCTACGGTAAGGGAAAACTTGACTCAGAGCTCTTTCTTTGAAGGCAGCGCTGAGGTTTTTAGAACAATCAGTCCTTCCTTCTTTCCCGTCGCAGCTGGAATGGGGTGAGGACGGTGAGTGGCCTGGTTCACGTACGCCCCAGGCCTCTCCCTCTGGACACCCTACTGCCCAGCGATTGACCCAGGCAGGTAAGAGGAGGCGCCTACCTCCCTGCCACTCGCCTGCCCCCCCTTACCTGCCGTCTGGCCAGCCTCCTCCATCCCCCGCCCGGCCCCGCAAATGGTGGGCCTTCCCTACCTGGGCCCTTTCTGCTTTGAAGGCAGCTCTGAGGTTTTTAGAACAATCAGTCCTTCCTTCTTTTGACACTTTTGGGCTTTCCATCGGACACTGGTGTTGGCAACACAAACTCCTTGCTTGATCTTTATCTTGTGAACCAAGCTGAAACTGCAGCATCATTCCAGAGTTATACTTGAAGAGCCCAGAGGACATTTGACTATCTTATTGTTTTGCTATTTCTGTGAGCATTTGAAGCTATTTTGCATGATAAAAAAAGATTTCTGAGTTTTGCACAAACCGCTTTCAGTTGATGTGTCAATGAGATAATTAAGGTTTCTTGAATCCACTTTCCCTAACTTCACATGTAATGCTTTCGCTGAAAGGGTAGGAACAACATTTTATGTGTGTGTGTGTGTGTTTATTATTTAGCAAAGATAACAAAGTTTGCATCATGGGGCTTGTGTGTGTTTGAACTGGCATTAGCTAACAGGAATGTAAGATGCTACAGTTTATAAAACTAAACAAATTAGACAGCTCACATCAATAATTGAGCAACTTTCCCTTCCAGGAGGAATAATTTTGCTTTCTTGCTATGCTGCTATAAAATGCAAAATAATGACTTTATAAAAAAGAGAAAGGAATGTAATTCTTTTATCTTTAGTGCAGTCCCGGCAAAACAGTAGATCTGATATAATGTTCCAATATTTAAAGAGATATTAGTTAGCTAAGCACAAAATGTTGCCATCCCATGCCTCTTTAAAACAACCACAAAAAATTACCGTGGCTAATTAAATGGCCACTCTTTTCCCCCCTCGATCATTTTAATAAGCCGTTGTTCAGAACAAAATGCTGTATTCATAATGGATGATATTCAGTTGTGATCAATACTCATGCAAGATTTAACATCCGATTTAAAGATGGTTACAAAGCTCAGAAATAAATAATACATAGAGCAGACACTCCCTGCATGACTCAGAGGGGAGAAGAAGGAAATACTTTCCTTTCTGTATGAAATCCCTCTACTACTGAATGTCTTTAATACTTTCCCAGGATTGTGATCTTGTTTGAAGTTCACAGATGCTGGCAAAAGTTTTACTTTCTTTCCTTGCATCACAGCATTCAAGGTAAAGACTTGACACTATAAAAGTGTCCCAGAAATTTTATTTGAGAAGGGTACACATTGGAGACACAACTGGATAAGTACTATCATTATGAATTGCACAGGGGGATATGGAGTGCAACACACGTTGAATATGTATTAAAAACATATAACATGTCAATTGAAATGCATATTTTATGTGCATTCATAGAAACAAATTTCACAGAAATTCACAGTAGATCACTGGAAAGAAAAGGAATGTGTCTTAATGAAAAGGTCTCTGCCCCCCCCTCCCCGTATCAATATGATGACTATCATTTTTGGTTTATACTCAGTGAGCGATTCTTTGTTTAGGCAAATAATAGGGAGTCATATCGGACAGAATGCATTAGGACTTCCAGTCTTAGTGAAACCCATAACTTTACTATCTGATCATTAAAACATTCTGCCATATCTGCTGGAACATTTGATGGACCTTAAAAGAACCCATGACATACATGTTCTGCTCCGGTAGCATATAAAACCTTATATATATATATATATAACTGTTGACTGGAAAAGGCCCTGATGCTGGGAAAGATTGAAGGCCAAAGAAGACGGGGATGGCAAAGGATGTGATGGTTAGACAGTGTCATAGATGCAACAAACATGAAGTTGAGCAAACTTCAGAGGACAGCGGAAGACCGGAAGGCCTGGCGTGATCTAGTCCATGGGGTCACGAAGAGTCGGACTTGACTGTGCGACTGAACAACAAAATAGTGTTTTTAAGTAAGCAATGGTATTGTCTGGGCTCAGGATCACCTGGCCTCTCCAGCATCCAGGAAGAGATCGGCAGGACCCCAGGGATGCTGAGCTCATGTGCCTTCCCCCTCTCATGGCTCACCTGGCAAGGGTGCAGAGGCAGGGCAGGGCAGGACAGCACCACCGAGCACAACCCACAGTTTGGCCCTAATGAGGATGATTCCAGGGTAGGGATGAATTTGGGTGTTGGGCTGGGACAGCTACAACCTGTTGGCCACGGGGTCGGGGGCCTCAATGAGCCTCCTCAGCATGGGATGGGATGGCCACTGAAGGTGGAGACCCAGAAACCAGGCCTCTCGTAGCTGGGTCATCTTCTGATGGGCAGCTGGGCCAGCAAAGGTTAGGAAGGGAGAGCCAGGGAAGTGGGAGAGGCAAGGCTAGCCAGGTTCACACACATGAGGAGAGGCAAGTCACCATTGATAGACAAATGGAAGTGGCCAATCGGAGCACAAGGAGGTGGGGCTTAAAGGCCCAGGATGGTATAAAGGAAAGCTAACAAGCTGAAGTCAGGGAGGAGAAGGGGCGGGCACTCTGAGGTGGGAGAGACGGGACCCAACTGGGAGGAGGAGGAGGAGGAAAGTGGTGGCATAACCCTCCCCTCCCACTTCTGAGACCTCTAGCTGCTCCATGGGTGAACCAAAGCAATGGCAGGAGGAGGCTCAACTCCAGAGGGGTGGGCAGTGCCTGAAAGATATTTGTATCCAGCTGAAAAAATTGGCCATGTGTCCTTTGGTAGCAACATTTATTATTGCCCAGACTAGTTCTCGTCAACCTCCACACAAGCAAGTGAACATAGTACAGAGTAGCCACCAGCCATTTAAGAAATGTTACCTAAGCTTATTGATAAGTTACCTCTTCCCTTGACATACCACAATAGGATTCTTGCTGCACTGTGTTCAGGAAGCACAGGAAACACCACTTGGGTCGGGATTACTTTAATAATGCTCAAGGAGCTGGGTGGCTGACTAGAGAGCTACTGTTTTACAGAACCTCTTTGGAGACCAAGGACACTTCTTGATAAATTGGATATTGGCTTTTTGAGCAGCATTTCCAGCCTCAGCATGGAGAGTAAAGAGAGGAGAAGTTAGGCACAGAGGGGGGAATGCATGTAGCCCTTCAGGCTTGCTCGCAGGGCAGCTCTGTTGCTGTTAAATCTCAGAAAATAAAACTTGTGAAATCAATGACGACCATCAGTTTGTCTTTGTAACAAAAGCAACCACCTGCCACCTACAGGCCTGCAGGCAAATTCTCCTGTTCTCCCTTTAGAGGATCTCACGTTGAAGGAAAGAATACCAAAGCCATACAGGGAAAAGTTGGCCAGTCCCTAGTGCCCAAGACTCTTTACCGTGGGACCAGTCATAGCTTGAAATTAAATGGGATTTGATTTTTAATAAGTAGGACCTTTGGAAATCAGATTTAACTTGCATGTAATGCCTATTTCCTCTCGAGACTAGTACCTATACAGAAGCTTGACTTAAAATGAGCAGTATTTCAGGTATTTTTATGTCAGGGAAGTTGGCAGCATTCAGTATGGTAGCGGGCCAGGAGTCTACTTACAACTTGGCTGATTTGCATGTGCACCAGAGTCATAGGGTTGCCAACTCCAGGTGGTGAGTTTCCTGGAGATTTTGCAGGTGGGGCCTGATGAAGCTGGGGCTTGGGGAGGGGAAAGACCTCAGCAGTGTATAGGGTCATAGAATCCTCCCTCCAAAATAATACATTTTCTCCAGGGAGAAAGCTGGGAATCAGCTGTAATTCTGGGAGACTTCCAGCCCCACCTGGAGGCTGGCCATGCTGGTAAGGCATCATGTGAAAGCTGCTACATTTCATATGTGCTAACACAGTGGGTGACTGGCACTATTTATTGTGGTGGTGCATGATCAGAATAAACAGGGCCAAACAGCAGTTGTTTGCCATTGTGGGGCTCCCTGTAACAATTTGGGACTTCCTTGGTAGTCTCCCATCCAAGTGCTAACCTGGGATGACCATGCGTACCTTCCAAAATCTGATGGGATCAGGCTAGCTTTGGCCATCTAGGTCAGACCATCATGGTGGTGTAAACAATAATTGCACCACAGCTGCTAAAGAAGGGTCTGCTATAAAGCAAGGGGCTCAGGTTCCTGCTATAATAGTTCTGTTTGATTGCATTCCAACTGGTTTCTAATTCACTTGTCTCAGTGTTGTTTTCGGGATTCTAAATATATGCACATTTACATACTATATGCTCAACAGCAATTAGTGTGTTTTTAACACATAGTCATATATCACCTCAACCTCTTTTTCCTTTCTTCTAAACATCTTTTATTCAACAGATGAAGCTTGCATAATTATCTCGACTTGATCTTTGAAGTGGACATGTCACCTCACTACAGAATGCAACTTAAAATTCTCTTTATTAAAGTTTCACCATCGAGCTCCTTGCTGCGATCATCTTACACAAAAAGCAGTCGGTGATACGAAGAGCTGTGCTCTTTGAAAAGCCCTTACTGCGATCGCAACGGAAGATGAGAGATCAATGGACAGTCTGAAAAATTCTTGCTTCCTTGCTTCAAAGGAACAAAGGGTGTACAAACCAAGTGGGCAAAAATCAAATCAACCCCCATCTCCGAATCCTGGAGGATTCGCATTAAACAAAACTAATCAGTTCTTCTAACGTGCTGGCACTGATTAACACAGATGTCTACAGCTCAAAAGCTTCTTCATACAAAAAGGCCTTTGAGTTCTTTGTTGGCAGCCTATGGAAGATGGGGAGGCTACAGTTTAGTGGAAGGGCATTACACTGTGTGTGTCCCAGGTCCCTTTAAGAATCTCAAGGTAGCAGAGAAAGTCCTTTCTCTACCTGAGAACTTGGAGAGCTGTTGCCAGAGTACATGGCACAGAGTTAAATGTACTCACTCTCTGATTCACTATAAGACAGGTTCATATGTCCATCTGCAAGTCATTGTAAGACAGTTTTGTTACACTTATTTCAAGTATCTCCTCTCTCAAAGCTCACCAGGAGCTACTGGGACTATAGCTCTGATCCTTCACATTTGTCTCTTCCAGCCTGGAAACCATTCAAGATTGTGGAGTGGGAGGGTTGCAGGGCAATGAGGAGGAGGTGGAAGAGGAGGAGCTGGTTTTTATACCTTGCTTTTCTCTACCCTAAGGAATCTCAGAGCAGCTTACAATTGCCTTCCTCTCCCCACAACAAGCACCTTGTGAGGTAGGTGAGGCTGAGAGAGTTCTGAGGTAACTGTGACTGGCCCAAAGACACTCAGCAGGCTTCATGTAGAAGAGTGGGGAATAAATCCGGGTTCTTCAGATTACCGTGCTCAGCCATTACACCACACTGATTCCTCCTAGGTTTCCAAGTGCTCTACCTACCCAGGGAGCTTACTGGTTTGCTCTGACTGGAAAGAATACACCAGTAAGTTTCTGAGCAGATCTCACCATTCAATTAGACACCAATTGGACTTGACTGAGTTCGATTATGCCTGTGAGAGCTTGCTCCACTGCCTGGCTGCTCCTTGGATTTTTTTCCAAGCCTAGTCCTGAAATTATGGCATATAAGGGTTGAGTCTGGGGTCCTCAACCTGTGTGAGGAGTAACACAATCACACCTAAGTTGTAAGTTCTCCTCAGTTCCCATGTTTGTGACCCATTATTAGGATAACGACCATGACACACATGGAAAATGGGCTTCACCCTTCCTCCCTGCACCATTTCCCCAACTTGAAACAGTTCCAGGGTGCCACTGTTTGGGGAGATCTGCATGTTGCCTGAGATACATGTGTTTTTCCCCAACAGGCCAAATAGCATCTCGCAGGGACCGTTTCAGCCTGAGAAACTGGTGCGGGAGATGAGGTTGAATTCCCACCTAATTGCATGCAAGAACTGAGGAGAACCTACAACCCATGTGTGATTGTATTAAAATCTGACAAATGATGGTGACCTCCGTTTCCATACTTACCAACTTTCAATTTTTTCATTGGCTCAGATACCTCTTTTTATTACTGCATTCTTCTAAAGTGCAACAAGCACAAAGAAACCTCTGTGTGTGTGTGTGTGTGTGTGTGTCTGCAAAGTGTTTCAAATATTTTATCTTAGGAAATACACAGCTTTACATTTTTGAATTTATAGTGTCACAATCTCTTATTATACATCTCTGTACCAAATGTGTATAGCTAACACATAAAAAATGTTTAGGATGTTTTTAAGTATGGAAAAAGTACAAGGAAAATGAACAAAACACCACATTGCAAATGAACGGGGAGAGAAATGGAAATGTTGACAAAATAATAATAAAGAAACGAATCGGAGGATGACACATTCATGCATGCTTATTTTAGACTTGCAATAATTGGAATGAAATCAGCCTGGTATTAAAACTAAAATGTTCTGCTCCATCATTCTAACTATTCTTGGGCAATGTTTCTCAGTGACATGCTGCAATATTAAATTTATTTTGAAAACACATGCACCAATCAATCAAAACTTCCTTCTCCTCTAAACTGGTACAGTTGGGTGCCTTCAGGAGGTGTAAAAATATTGAT
Organism: Gekko japonicus; assembly: GCF_001447785.1. Taxonomy (NCBI): domain Eukaryota; kingdom Metazoa; phylum Chordata; class Lepidosauria; order Squamata; family Gekkonidae; genus Gekko; species Gekko japonicus. The sequence goes on along the minus strand of NW_015170921.1, from coordinate 354,015 downwards.
GTCATTCACACCATGGGGGGAAAAGTACATTCACAATTAGTAGTATCCCCAAAGCCAATTTCCTGCACTGTTGGATGCCCTTTCTTCAATCCTCCATGGGGTCTAATTTTAAGAACATAAGAGGACTTATCCAGGTTTTGGGGGAGGGGGGTCAAAAAAGGCCTAGCTTTTAATAAGCCTCCAGCCTTCTTTTCTCAGGGGGCAATTAGGCCCTTTGGAAATGTACATTCCCTTTAACTTAGACCAAACTCTGAAGTGGAAACAGATTGAAATAAACCTCGGTCCATCTCACATATTCCATCGTACTCCTCCACTGAGAGAAAGAAAGTTTCAAGACAGTTCATTGGTGATCAATTTCCTTCTGAGAAGACAGAACTAGAAACTTCTCATGCATTTGGAATAGTTATTTTTATAATATACAAGTTGAGCAGGCAGGAGCAGTAGTCCTAAGCAGCACCCATTGATTGGTTCCTAAGCAGAGTTAACACCCTTTGACTTAGAAGAGTTCAATTCTGTTTAGGATTACACAGAAAGCTGATCAGTACTGATCTTCTTGAAGCAGGACCAGTACCCCCAAACAGACAAACACATACCTTTGCAGGTCGCTTCTTGCCTGCCGCTGTTTGCCTAACTAGACCATTTCATCTCTTAGAATTAAAACTTCAAATCTGTTTCTTCAGTTCTCCATTGCCCTCACTCCCTGATGAAAAGGGGCAAACAGTTCATTCTGTTTCACAATTCTACCCATGTATCTGCATCACAATTCTATAGGTGAGGGTAGAAATAATAGCTAAACTGATCACTAAACTGAAACAACCCCTGAATGAAAGGAAAAGGGGGAAATTACTGGTTGGCCACTGTGTGAGATAGGATGCTGGAGTAGATGGACCATTGGTTTGATCCAGCAGGGCTCTTCTCACGTGCTCATGTTCCTGTCCTCACAACAGCCTTTTGAGGTCAACCAAGGTGAGAGACCCCTAAGGATTTCCTAATGAGCTTGTTAGCAAACTCTGGTTGTAGTTTAAACTCACAAGTTCACTACTGCATTGTCCTTGGAAGAGCCATTATGTTACCCTCTTGCAAGTATGCACAGAATTGCAAACTTGACCATCAGCTGAGCATGCCATGGCATAATCTTCTTGGCTGCTATGAGCATTCCTAGAACTTCCTTCCTGAACCAACACATGAAGCTGCCTTGCGCTGAATCAGACTATTGTTCCATCGAAGTCAGTCTTGTCTACTCAGACTGGCAGCGGCTCTCCAGAGTCTCAGGCAGAGGTCTTTCACATCACCTACCACCTGGCCCTTTTAACTGGAGACGCCGGGGATTGAACCTGGGACCTTCCGCAACCCAAGCAGACGCTCTGCCACTGAGCCACTGAGCCACAGCCAGTGTTCCCTCTAAGCTGAGTTAGTGTGAGCTAGCTCACAGTTTTTTAGCCTCCGGCTCACACATTTTTGTCTTAGCTCAGGAAGGATGGCTCCAGAGCAAACTAATTCATGCAGTAGCCAAATTGCTTTCTCACAACTTTAATGCCAGTAGCTCACAAAGTAGGATTTTTGCTCACAAGACTCCAGAGCTTAGAGGGAACATTGGCCACAGCCCTTCCTTGAACCAACCACCTGCTGTCTCCTCATGTGGTTCCAGACACTCAACCCAAGTTAAGACTCACAGGAGACATTAGGCATCTGCATAGCGTACTCCAAGGTTCATCACACCATGGGTGACTATAAACCGGATGGATTGAGCAAGTGAGTCAAGTTCCACGTTTTGAATAAGGCATGTCCCACACTCCCTCCATATTTTTTTTTAATGCCACCCGTAGCAACAGTATGAGCACCACCATTTGCATGTGCTGGCAACAGGCAGTCACGACAACTTAATCCCGTGTTGATCCTTTCCGGTTTGTTATTATGTCCCACCTAAATACTTACAGGTGCATGCTTGCAATACTCCCCGCATTGCTTCTGCAAGCCACTTGCACATTTCTAACACCTCACTTTACCTCCCCATCTAGGTGCCATGTCAGCAGCCCATGCCCCAACTCCATAGCTTCAGAACATCTCCCCACCAGTGTTCCCTCTAAGCTGAGTAAGTCTGAGGTAGCTCACAGATTTTTTTAGCCTCCAACTCACACATTTTTGTCTTAGCTCAGGAAAGGATGGCTCCAAAGCAAACTAATCTATGCAGCAGCCAAATCACTTGCTCACAACTTTAATGTTAGTAGCTCACAAAGTAGAATTTTTGCTCATAAGACTCCACAGCTTAGAGGGAACATTGCTCCCCACAACAGCTTACAAGCTTGCTCCCTCATTTTCACATAAGCTGCTAACCATGCATCTAAAACACGAGTTCGGTCCCATACTAACCGGATGCTTTCCAAGTCATTCGGCTTATACATCACAGCCATATCCAACACGAAGTGGGAGCCATTTCTCTTGTCCCCCTCCACACTACAGACACAGTTCAACAATCATGTATCGTTTAAACATGGTGACGCTGTAGCGTAGCCCCCCACAGGAGCTGGCAACTGGCCACATGGGTTATGTCAACATCTGCCAAGATCCTCGCTTGCTGGGTTCCAGAAACCTTTCAGAATTCTGGTTTGGCCAACAAACGGTGAACCCAGACTTGTGTCACACCCATCCCCAGACCAAAACAAGCCGACTTCTTGATGGACCCAACTCAATGCGCCCGACCACACAGCACGCGTGGCTGTACACCTGCACTTGTACAGCTGTATCTGAGTCCGGTAGCACCGTAGAGACCAACAAGATTTTGGAGGGATAAGCTTTTGAGAGTCAAAGCTGCCTTCAGATACCAGCAGCTGTAGGTTCTTTCTAATCCTTCAGGCGCTGCCTGTAAACTAAACCCGCTGGTATACAGCTGGTAGTTGCTTTCAGCATTGTGGCTTTCCTTGTTTAGGAAAATTAATGTATTGACTGAACTTCAGAAATTCCACAGTACAGCTTGCCTATCAAGGTAGTAACTTCTACCATAATCTGATTTTTGGTTCTGAAGCATAGCTCTCACAAGCGAACTTTAAGGATGAACTTTCCAAGAGGAGAAATCACATCCTCTGATGAGTTGGCAGGAAGATGATTAATTTATACAATATATGCAGTTTATGTCAACATGCACTTGTTTCAAAACAACGAGAGATCCATTTGCAAAGCTGCAAATGAGAACTTACACATGCATTTATAATGAGTGTCTCTGTAGCCTAATGAGCAGGTTTTTAATTTAGAAGAATCATTGTGGATTCTTTAAAATGGCAAGACTATGCATAAACTGAACACAGGATTTGAATTATAGCATGCACCTTGAGAAGAGCCTATAACTCAGTGGCAGAACACATGTTTTGCATGCAGAAGGTCGCATGTTTAGTCCCTGCCATCTGCACTTTAAAAATCTCACAGAGCAAATTTTGGTAAAGATCTCTCTGTGTCTGAGTCCCTGAACAGCTATTGTAAATTAGAGTGGACAATGCCAAGCTAGATAGACCAATCATCAGATTCTGCATATCTGACACCTTTTGAGGAAGGAATGTAACTCAGTGGTAGAGCACATAGTGTGCGTGCAGAAGGTCTCAGGTTGTTTCCCTGGCATCTCCAGTGAAAGGGTCCCAGAAAGCATGTGCTGGGAAGAACCTTCCTATACCTAAGACCCTGGAGAGCTGTTGCCAAGGAGAGGAGACAATACTGGGCTAGAAGAACCAATCGTCAGCTCTATTTACTTTGGCTTAAGTGGTAGCCAAATTGCCTTATTTCTTTAGTAAGACAGGGGAATAGGAATATTAAATGACAATGGCTTTAATTAAGGGAACAATAACCTATGTATACTGGAGTCCAATTTATCCAGATCCCCAGAAATAGATGCAGAGACTAGATCTTAAAATATAGCGATTTATTTTACTAATAATTCTCACACCCACCTACAATAAAAATAAAATAATCACACACTCAGTTGATACAGAACTAGGAATCTTAGATAGAAAGGTACAGTGAAAGTTGCATTAGCAGGAAGGTATCGTTGATGGGGGTGATACTTTAACTCTCTTATGCGACGAGGCGATCCTGCAGCGAAAATAGGAAAAATACTAGGAAAGGGGTCATGGGTTGACCAGCAACGCATGTGGGAGACTCCAAATAGTGCTACAAATGGAGTCAGCAAGATAAAGTGGGGTCAGGTAAGTAGGTAGGAAGTAAGAGAGAGAGCAATGCAGAGATGCTCTATTTTTATACCCTAGAATGACTGGGAGGGGGATGCTCCATCAGTCATGTAGTCCCCAGGAAATCTAGAAAAATCCAGTTACTAATGGTCAGGACAATGGGTTTAATGGTTGGGCAATTGTAATAATTTTCAACTAATGGTGACACCTTTAGAAAGACAAAAGAAAGAAAAGAGTAGTAATGTCTCAACTCCATGGATGGTCATTAGTCTTAATGTCCCAATGATCAACAGCTGTGTTATCAGGTTGGGCGGCGGATAGACGTGATAGCTGCTTACTCCTCTCATGGCATAAGTCCTATTGTTTGACAATGAGGAATACATGCAGCATCTGGCAAAGGTGTGTGTGTGTGTGGGGAGAAGGTACCTGCGTGATGGAGAAGAAGTCTTTCTATGGAGTCTTCGCAGGAACACTCAGACTTCCTGTGCAGAGTATTGCTTCTTCTTAGTGAACTGCTGCTGGTTTCTGAGTACTTATGTTGTCAGGGAGGTTGGCTGACCTCTTGCAGAGATGCTGGGGTTGGAGGCATTGGGTATACCATGGGTCCACATCTGGCTTGGCATACTGCTTGCAGGCAAGGTGTCCCTTGGCTGAGCACGTGCCTATAGTCCAGGAGGTTGGCACCATCTTCTGGCTACTGCACAGTCCAGTTTCCTGGCACACTTATTGTACAGTCCACCTTATAGTTACAGTCCATAGCCTTATAGATGCTACACAAGGCTCTTACAGGGCAATGTATGGCCAAAACCATATGTGTTAGAATATAGTCCTAGGTATATGTGGTTGATGCGTTACCAAGTTGCCTGAAGTTGCTCATTAGCCACTCTAAACAGTGGTTATGGAACAAGAAGTGTGTTTTCCCACAAAACTACTTCCCTCTGAATTATAGAGATGAGTTTCAGCTTCTTCTGCCTACCCTGTCAAGTCTCGAACCCCAGTTTCACTGCTGCTTTGTGCAAATTAAATCCATGATTCTTTATTTCCATGCAAATTTCTTTTACCTCTGAAGAGCATTTCCCCATAAGACGTATGTGTTTTTCAGTGTTACTTGTGCTTCAATAAATCAGCATTATATGTATATTACACACATAAATAATGTACACTGTAGTATAAATTGCATATTAAAACTGTACAGCACATGAACAAACAAATCAACAAAACCACTAGCAGGAAGCAGAGAATCAAAACGATTGACAAGAATATGGACAATACTTTTTTTAAAAAATGAATTAGGGGACATTTGTTTATCTTTACGGTAAATCTGGTGCTGTCTAAGGGCTTCATTCATGGCTCAGGAGGTGCTGTCTAAGGGCTTCATTCATGGCTCAGGAGGTGCTGTCTAAGGGCTTCATTCATGGCTCAGGAGGCAGCTGCTGTGCACCCCAGGCCAGTGGGGCAGGGACTGACAGCCCACGGACTCACCCCTCTAATGGGGGACGAAGGAGGGAAAAAGCAAGCATCTGACACTTCCACTCTGAACTGTGCCATCCAGGGCTTGGGGCGCCCATTCACAGCAACAGCAGAGGTAATTTCGGGGGGGGATCGCGGGGGATCGCAGTTCCCCCGGGTGAGGTATGGGGGCAAGGCACATGACGAAGCCCCGCCCCCCACTTCCGGCCGCCCCGCTTCCGGCCCTCATTCAGCCAGGAGGAGGCAGGAAGAGGGAAGGTAAGTTGCTTCCTCCCTGCCTCTCCCCACCCCTGCCTGCCTGGGGCCAGGGAGGGCCTTGGCGGGGCTTCCTTGCACTCCCGCCGGCCTTGCAGGTCCACCGCCGGGCCTCTCATGGGGCTCAGCAGTGGAGCGGCAAGGCCAGCGGCGGCCGGGATCGTTGGGGGCGGGGTGTGTGGCTTTATGACACACTTCCGGTGATGTCAGGGGGTGTGGCCTTATGACACACTTCCAGTGATGTCAGGGGGTGTGGCATATGCTAATGAGTTATGCTAATGAGTTCCCCTAGCTCTTTTTCTATTAAACGACCCCTGAGCAACAGCTACTAGTGCCTGTGCCATCCAGGGTTCGGGCAGTCGGCTCAGCAGCTGCTGCTGATGCCTGCTCTATCTGAGGCTCAGGCAACCAGCTTCTGGCAATGACTCCCACCTGCCTCGCATGGGGCGAGGTCCACCCCTTGTAAGGCCCTGGTGGTTAGGGGTCCAGTGAGAGGGAAGCAGGGATTCAGGGTCCCCATCCCAGACTTTTGCCCAGAGCCCCAGAAAAATTCAGATCCCTCCACAGGGAGCACATGTACTCAGGCATAACTGGGATGTAGGACATACGCACACTCTAAAGCCGAAATGTTGAAATATGGGCTGCTGCTTGCAGCTTGAAAGTACAATGTTTTCCCCATTCCTTATCAGCAAAACTGTGGACAAACGTTTTATACCACTCTTCCATGGTAAGGTTCCTGGAAACAATTGTTTCAGGGGCAGATCTGGCCCACAGGTTGCCAGTCAACTATTCCTGCACAGTTTACAAGAGGAACAAAAAATAAAATTAAAAAAAAAATCTTCTGTGTTTTTTGTTTTAATAAAAAGAAGCTGGATCTGTATATCTACTCACTTATCACAAAAAATGTGATTTACAGGCAAAACTCTCTCTTCCTCATTAAAATTCAAGCTCAAATGAGATTTGTTGGCATCACCAACAGGCACTGTTACCTTGGGCTGCTACCTTGTCAGATCTTATAAGCCAAGCAAGACTGGGTCAGGTCAATGCTTGGATGGAAGACCTCCAGGGGAAACCCAGGTGTTGGAGGAAGTGGCACTGTTGATTCATTAGATGTCATTTTTCCCTTGGAATTAGTATTTGAGTCAGTGCACCAGCCTGGCATTAGGGAGATTTTTTTCCGGCAAAGTGCCACCTCTTCGATGAAATGTATAGCCAAGGTCTTGACCAGCTGTCATTAAAAGTCTGGTGGCACTTTTCATAAGAGCAAAGATGTTAACCTGGTGTCATGGCCAACTTCCAATCTCCTTACAGTCAGAAGGTCTATGCTTCCTCCTCTCGCATCAGTAAGAAAAAGTAATTGTCCCCCATCTAGTTCAGTATTTAACAACATCTGTGTTCAGCGCTGGCACGACTTGTCAGACCCTTTATTATACCAATTTAAGGCTATTTATTAGAGTAATGTCCCACTGGATATTGTTATCACATGCTACCATCCATATAGACGGGTTCAGACTTTATGGCTTTTTATGGTTTTAGATGATTCCCAAAGTTAGTACTGTTGTGGGGAGGTTGATATTTTTGCATGTGTGCGTGTGTGTGTGTGTGCACCCTTGCCTGGAAGTCATGGCAACCTCTGGCAACTCCTACTAGGGTATGGAGGATGCTCAGAGAAGTGGCTTGGTAGTCTGTATCTGTCTCCCAGCCCTGGTATTCTTTGGAGGGCTCCCATCCAAATACTTGCCAGGGTCGGCCATGCTTAGCTTCCAAGATCTGATGAGATCGGGCTTGCCTGAGTTCAGGGCTATTGTGTTTTTGTTTTTTTAAGTGGACTTGGTTTTAATTTTAAACATCTGTACTGACAAGTTTTATTTCAATGCTTTTATTGTGGGGTTTTTTTTTTCCAATTGAAAAAGTCAAAGGATCATCAACATTGATTAACATTTAAAACATTTATAATTAAACGTCGCAATTTAAAATCAGTTATCAGTTTAAAACCTAAAACAACAAGCAAGCATATGCATGTGGAAATACATGAGGGAATACCTTCCTTATGAGGGAAGGCTGGGGAGTCTGGGACTTTGCAGTTTAGAGAAGAGACAACTAAGGGGGACATGATAGAGGTTTATAAAATTATGCACGGGGTAGAGCGAGTTGACAGAGAGAACTTTTTCTCCCTGTTCCAAAATCCAATGAAGCCGATGGACAGCGGATTCAGGAGGACAGACAAATGAAAATATTTATTTACAGAGTGAGTGGTTAAAATGTGGATTTTGCTGCCAGACAATGTAGTGATGGCCATAGTCATAGCGAAATTTAAAATAAGGTTAGATAGATTCATGGAGGAGAGGTCTATCAGTGGCTACTAGCCATGGTCGCTAAAGGGAGCCTCCACATTCAGAGGCCTCTGAATACCTGTGCCAGGAGGCAACATCAGGAGAAGGTCTTGGCCTTTTGTTGGACCTCCTGAGGCACTGTTTGGCCACTGTGTGAGACAGGATGCTTGATAAGATAGACCACTGGTCTGATCCAGATGGGTTCTTCCTATATTCTTATAAATGAGTACAAGGGCAAAAAAACAACAACACCAACCCACTGGTTTTATCAAACTCAGCAAAAGCTGCCCTATGATATCTGGCAAGGGGTAGGTCCATAGCTTTGTAATGGAGTATATGCTTTATATGCAGAAGGTCCCAGATTCAATCCTTGGTATCTTTCTTAAATGGATAGAGCAGAGAGCAATGTGAAAGACCTCTGAGACCCTTCAGAGCCACTGCCAGACTAAACAATACTGGCTTTGCTAGTCCAATGATCAGCTTCTTTACAAGGCAGCTTGATGTATTTATATGGGACCATGCAATATAGATCAGTTACTCTTTGGGAAAATCTCACCCTTCCAAGAACTACCTTGTCTTCATGTGTTGTGGAGTCAGTAGGCTGGATCCAATGGAAGATTTCTTTGTGCACCTTGGAAAGGTGAAGCATATTTTAAAAAGCATGCTGGCAGCTTGCCTTATGTTAGACTTATTGTATCCTAGCTTGCATTTCTGCTTGCACAAGTAATATTGTGCAAGTAATTAGCGGGATCAACAGGAGATGCAGGTATGTCCAGCATTATTGCTTGTGCAAGAAGAATTGTGCTGTGTTTACCTTTCTGTCCATGTGTTGTTGAGGTTATGTTTCAGACTCCAAGCCCACTCACAACTGACACCTTTCAAAGAGAGTGAAAACAATGCAAAACTGCAAAGCACAATTCAAAAAGAAGTCCTCTGAACTTTGTGCTTTACTAGTTTCAAAGTATGCGGTAGACAAATCTATAATGCATGGCTATTGGGCAACAATATTGCACAAGCAATGAGTCCCCAAATTACTGATGTATAAGAGAAAGATAACCATTTTACTCCTGCAGTAATTTAGAGTAAGTTACAGCTATTGTCCATAAACCAGGTCATTTAATTTTATTTATTGTTCTTTTATTTGGAGGGGGATGGGTTCAGCAGATGGAACTTTTTTATTGAAAAACTGAAGCACAAGTCAGTATTGCATAGTAATGAGGTCAAAGGCTCCAAAATAAATACATGGCCTGAAGAAGAAAACCACTTTGGAATCTCATAAGCTTGGAGATCGTTCCTTCAGGTAATCAGATGCATCCAAAATGTATCAGTCCCTAGTGGGGACTTTGAAATGAGGCAGACTCGGTTTGTCAAAAATATTCTTTGTATAGAAAATATTACAGCACAGGAAAAAGCTATCTCTTCTATAGCAGGATAACAAAAGAACAGAACATTATTGATGCACTTGTGATTATATATGTGTGTGTGTCTGTGTGTGTGTGTGTGTGTGTGTTTAAAAACTTTTTTTGTGTTTTCCTTTTTCCTTCCAAAACCAGATTTGCCAGGTTTTATCTGATTTATGTAGCATAATCGTATTGATACCTTCTTCTCCCTTGTTGTAACAATAATCCTATAAATATTTCATATGTTCCTTTCTTTTTTTCTCAACATAAATGCCTTCAATTTTTTTCCCCCAGGATCACAATTTGATCTGAGTGCAAATAACTCCAACAGCAGGGGTTCAGAGCAAAGAGATATACTGTGCTGGAGCGACCGACAACTATACAAAGATACTTTAAACCAGCTTATGTTACTATTTGGCTGAGGATAGAAAGGGGCATTAAAAGGTTGTCAATGTATATACACAAACCTACACACAAAAGAAAAGAAAATCTCTTTTGTTGAATGAAGCCATCTTTGAACAGAAGATTTTTTTTTTTACCCTTGGGCCTCCTTCTAATAAGTACTCAAAAGGGGAGAATTTAGTGGGGGAAAGATTGTATTCATGTCTTAAAATATGTACACTGCGCATCGTACATATAAAACCAGTTTCTGAAATCATATAATACTTATGTGAGCTGGGCCAGAAAGCAACCTAGACTTCTTCATTTGGGGTGATTTCTAAGGATAGTTTTGAATTTTTCATCCCTCCTGTTTTGATCTGAAAATCCCTTTGATTTTGCTTTCTCCTCAGCGCTGGTCAGCTCCACAAGTCTTTACATTGGTGCCACTTTCTGTTTTCTCATACCAATTTTTCCTGCATATATTTTCCAGCATGACTTTGCAGCAATGAATCAGCATGACATCTATATTGTATTTATAAATGACAGACAATGTGCCTGTAAGTACTATATAGATTGCATGTAGGAACTGAACTGCATGTCTGAACAGTACAAATGAATTGACAAAAACAGCAAAAACCAGAGAATCAGAACTGCTGATCAAAATACAAGCAATGGAAGAGCTAACTTCAGGCTTGTCAATGGCTGCTTGGGATTATGCTCTTCTGCAAGAAGCATGGGTCATACTATAAGTTTTTGTTGTATTAAAAATAAGTGGTTTCCTTAGAACATCTGTAGCCCAGTTGCTGTCTCCATGTATCTCATTACTGTCCGTGAAAAATGAGCATTATAAGACTGTAAAATGGATTATTATTTTTTTAGGTTTGATGTCATTGAAAGAATGATGGCAGTCTTGAAAAACCCAACCAGGGGGAATCTTGGGAGCTACAATAAAAAATGCATTCTTTGCTAGATCCAGATGGGTAGCTGTGTTGGTCTGAAGCAGCAGAATGGCGTTTTAATCCAGTGGCACCTTTAAGACCAACATAGTTTCATTCAAGGTATAAGCTTTCGTGTGCAAGCACATTTCTTCAGATACAGTGAAACAGAATTTCCTCAGCCATGATTAAATTAATGATAACGATACTAGCACTTATTATGTTAGATGGTTAAATGGTTTTAGAATTGTTTTATGTGTTGATTCTTATGTAAGCCGCCCTGAGCCAGCCCTGGCTCGGAAGGCAGGGTAGAAATATGATAGATAAATAAATAAATAAACCATTGCATATAGAAAGAGAGAGGGTGGGTGCAGGTTTACTTGCCAGAAGGGCCAATTAGAGTCAAGACAGAAAGAGAAACAAAATTGGAAATGACCAGTCCCTACATATAGGTAGAGGGATAGCAGTAAATTATCATGCATCTCAGTACGTATGCTAACCTCATTCGGCCCTTACATCTGTATTCTCACCAATCCCTCAGAAGGGCCATTTTATTTTATCTCTTATTTGGAATAATAGATTAGAATAGTAGATTGTAATGTAACTTAATGAATAGTAGAAATTGGAATGTATTTCTCTGGTCTGGGGACAGGGGAGATAAATCTGCACAACCAGTCGCCCCACTTCAAAGAAGAAGATGCGGTAAAGTCGCCTCCATGCTTGAGAGGAGATGGATGGCAGGGTCTCCAATTAATCACTCTCAGAATTCCACAATTAAGGATACATCAATCTCCAATATTTTGACATTTATTTCCTTCACTGGTTTTGCCCCAGAATTGAACCCAAACAAATGGTTTCCATACAAATGGAGCTTATTATTCCTGTTTGATCCTTGTAACTGTTAAACATCTTCATAATTTACTGCTCACCCTCTATCTATGTGTATGAACTGGTAATTTCCAGTTTTGTTTCTGTCTCTGTCTTGACTCTAATTGGCTCTTCCTGGCAACTAACCTCCCCCTCCCTTTCTGTATGTAACGGTTGAGGAAATTCTGTTTCACTGTATCTGAAGAAGTATGCTTGCACCTTGAATAAAACTTTGTTTGTCTTAAAGGTGCCACTGCACTCAAACTTTGTTCTACATTTTTTGCTAGTTTGTGTAGCCAGTAGTCCTATCTTAGGTATAGCCCTGCCCAAGTTGAATATCAGATGTGTATCATGGGAATATGGCTGCCCTTTAGCTGGCCATTAAATATCAGATTGATCTACAGCAATTATCAGGTGATGTTTAGCTCCATGACATGGCAAGCTTCAGCCATCCATTTCTGCATAGTAAACCTCTATGAAAGGACAGGGCATTTGTTTTTCCTGGCCTTTTGGCAACCGTAGTTAGGGCACAGCAGTAGAACCCTGTTTGGTCAAGTCATGCGGTGGGTTTAGTAAAAGCCAAAAGGGGTAGCAGTTCAAAGAGTTTGATATGTCACAAGAATGTGGGCCTAGATATAAGTGGACAGAGCATTGCCAGTTCCAAATATCTTTTGAAGGGATTAAGGTAAAGGTAAAGGTTCCTTTGCTCGAAAGCCAGTTGAGTCTGACTCTAGGGTTGTAGTGCTCATCTCCGTTTCAAAGCCAAAGAGTCAGCGCTGTCAGAAGACATTTCCGTGGTCATGTGGCCGGCATGACTAAACACCAAGGCGCATGGAACGCTGTTACCTTCCCACCGAAGTGGTACCTATTTATGTACTTGCAATTTCTTGCTTTGGAACTGCTAGGTTGGCAGGAGCTGGAACTAGAGACGCGAGCTCACTCCGTCTTGCGGCACCCGGGTCTCGAACTGCTGAACTACTGACCTTCCACAGCCTGCAGTTCAGCGTCTTAACCACTTGAGCCACTGCAGGGATTAGCCATGCATAATTTCTGTGTCACTGCATTTTAGAGACACACTGATATTTTACAGAAATTTTTATTTTGGAAGATGTTTATTTAGACAATGTATATACCAAACTTCCAGAGATCTGCTCAGGATATATATACTTTATCCAGTTTTTACACTTAGTTATGTTCCAATTATAATGGGACTGAGTTCATTAACCTCTTCAGGTTTTCAAGGGTATTTTAAATAGAAGAATCCTCCATTCCAATGTAGCAACATTTTTAGCGTATGTGCTTGACTTCGGTTGGTTTCTTCAGATTACATTATTTACCTGTTTTTTTTGGGGGGGGGGTAATGGGGTAATGATCTCTAATCCTGTTGGAAATTTTGCATTACACATTTAACTGCACCTTCTTATCTATTACATTGTTATTCTTCCCTTCTTCCACAAAGCAGAGAGTAGCATAAATGGATCCTTTCTCTCCCATTTTATCCTCACAACAACCTTGTGTGGTAAGCTTGGCTGGGAAGAGTGAACCTGCAAAGGTATACCAATGTACTTCATACTTAGTGGGGATTTGTACCTGGGCCTCCTCACTCTGAGCCCAATTCTCTAGAGGCTACGGTCACACACGCTAAAAAAAATCCACTTTCAGTCCACTTTCCAGCTGGATTTTGCCACTTCACACAGTAAAATCCAGCTGGAAAATGCACTGAAAGTGGATTGAAGGTGGATTATTTAGTGTGTGCGACTGCAGCCTAGCCACTACACCATCTCTTTTGGTTTTGCCTTTATTTTTTTCTGAGTTGTGGCCCTCCTTCATTTGGCTTGGTGAGTGTTCTGGAGAGACTACTCAAAAAGACAAAAATGCCTATGGTGTCTATTGTGTGGAAAGTTATACATTCAAAGATCCTTCTGACACCATTTGTTTTAGATGTCACTTTTTATTTGAGAGTCCAGGACAAGTTTTGAGTGACTGATCTTAAAGAGACAGAAAAACAATTAACCACAAAGACATGTAGTAGATCGATCTTCCCGCATTAAGTTGAAACCTGCCATTTACCTGATTCCCAATGCACATCAATGGAACATCATTTGTTTCCTCAGTTTGTATGGGAAACTTCTAGATGCCAGTAACTGGCTATTAGAGTGGCAACCAATTTAGTTTAGTCTCTGAAGTGCCGATGTGCACTAGGTTGGGTTGTATCTCTTTTGTCTCTAGGTGCAAACGTTCTTTGACACTTGAGCTTGGAAGACTCTAGAAGGGCTTGCCCTTTTAAGGGCAATAATGATTTCCTCAGCTATTCAGAAAATGCAGTGAAGGAGGCGTTTCGTTTCCTGAGGTGGAATAGGTTACCGCAAGGCACTGATTGGACTTTCTGAAGCAAAGGGATGTGGGGGTGCTTTCATGAAGCCGGATGAGATTCTTCTATACAAGAACAAAAGGCTTCCCAAGAAAGGCCTTGAAATCCAACCAGTGCTACTTTCTGTTTGTAGAAGCTTCAGAATCCTTTCCCCCATTGAAAACATTCCATCAGCATTGGCTGTCTTATCCACAACAGAGGTTCCTTTAATCACAAAAGAGGAAGACTTGAGATGGACACCAACAGAAGGGTCTTTCTTACACACACGCATGCACACACACATACACACACGCCTCTTCGTCTTTCTGTCAGCCTTCTCCCTGTATATTCATTCTGTATTCTCAGCCCAAGTGCCTGCCTCTGGTTACAACTTTATCTGTTTGACATCAGTCAGTGAAGGAACCTTAGAAGCCATTTTGAGACTTCAATAGCAAATCTCTTAGAAATGCACAGCTTGATCAACAGCCACCGTGTGGTGCTAGATTTTCCACCCCTTTTTTTGTAAAAGGGAAAAGAAATGTGGAGCTAACTGACGCACTTTAAGCACATTGCAGTCCTTTGAAGAAACTATTGCCATGTCGGAGACCATTCAAAAGATATACCTTGGTTCTCTCCCCATTTTTATTTTTTTTAAAAAAGAACCGATTATCAGTGTTAGCAATCAGAAATTAAACAGCTGAATTAAAAAGTCATTAAAGGTTAAAAAAAATCAAAGGGAAGCAAATGGTAACTTTAACTTCAAAGGACATATTTTTTTATTTGATATTGGAAAGACCAAGGGAATAGAATGGAAGGAGGAGGAGGAATTGGGCTACAAAGCTCGTTATTTTAAATAGGTTTACTAACATATCTCTCCTTACAAAGACATAGCATCTGTCAAAGACGATGAGAGAGGGCTGGTTGCCTTTTTAAAATTTCCATCTCCAAGTTTTGATAGACTTCAAAAGAATAAAATAACCCCATATTCATTTTTTTCTTACCTTATAATAGCTATTCTAGAAGCAGAATGGGAAGAAAGAAACTGGGGGGGGGGAGAGAATACAACACTGCCTTATTGCTACAGCATATTTGGAAATCCAGTCACATCAGAGCCTCATGAACAGCACTGGCTGGCATCATGGAGTGGCATTGTTGGGAAGCTGTGAAGGTGTGAGAGTCTCGGCAGGGTCCACTGCTAATTCCTCAAAGAACCACAGACACAATCATCTGCCCTCTTGTGCTAAGTGGTGGTGGGAAGACTGTGGCCCCTGGAGGCATCTCCTTATTTAAAGATTTCTAACTGCCACTACCATAGAATTTAAACACCAATCAATACAATCATCTAAATAGACCTAATCCCCAAAGGGCAACGTATATAAACCTTCACCACCAAGCAATTGTTTCCAGTCCCGACCATAAACTTATCTAGGACCTCTGGAGCAAAGAACTTTGGCTGAAGCCTGGACCAAGCAGACAAACCCATGTCTGGCAGACCAGGGCCTTCCCTCCTCCAGCTGTGCACAGGAGGAATATGCTACTCCTTGACTCTGGGCAGGATTGGGGACCTAACTCTCCCTGCAGAAAGAGGTCGACCCACAGGTTCCTTTATAACTTTCCGGTTTCAGCCATGGCATTCAGCAGCTAGCTAGTAATGGTCCTGGACAGTAGGGGTGTGTGATGAGAGAGAAAAAAATCATTATAATTTCTGATCCAGGCTTGGGGGGGGGGGGGTTTACAATGAATGCTTATTTTGGGGTAGGACATTATCAGTTCAGGATTCAAATTGGTGTAGTTCCAGAGTTTAGGACCAATATTTTCAATGGGGAATGTATATGACAGTCTGCTATTTATAAAGATAATGACATCAAATTAGCAAAGAACATACTCCTTCCTCTAATCTAAAGATGTCCCCAGTTCCAAGCAAATTGGACCAAGGGGATCAATTTTAGGGACTACCTGCAGTAGATGCAGCTTAGTGCAGACTTAGGCTGCAGTCACACTGGAGGCTTGGAGTGATCTGGCAGTGCCTCTATTTAAACTAACGTGGGAAGGGGTGACCAGACAGTACACCCTGAAGTGGCCTCAATGTGTGCTTGCCCCATGGTCAACCATTCAGATTATTTCTGTGGGTGACTTCTTCTTTTTCTTAATTTGTCTTTTGCATATGCACATCACCACTTATTCGAAGCACCGCTCCATTTTGATAGATGGAGGAGGCTGCCTCCCACCCTGAAAAAAACTCATATTTTCAATTAACCCCTTCCCCACCCTGTGTGCTGCAAAGCTGTAGGCAGAAGAACCGGCATAAAAACCAGGGAGGCTTCTCAGCTTGCCCTTCCATTCCCCTCCCCACCCTCTCACCTCAGAGAACATCTGAAAGCTTGCTGGTGTGCACAAAGATGTGGTTATGCGCACATTGCTAACTGACTTTAAAAAAACAAGGAGCGGAAACAGAACAGAGCTATCAGACTTCCCAACGCAGTTGAGCTCACACCAGCAGAGTTCAGACATCTGAAAATGTGGGGTGAAAGTGCTGATATCCATAAACACCGGACTTCTTCTGGTGCCTGGTTAGTCCGCTTCTGAAGTGGGGCAGAACAGGGTGGTGATGACTGGGGAAAGGCAGGCAGTTGTTGCTGTCTGATCATGCTCTTTAAATCTGCAAGGGTACCACAATGATAACAGCGCAAACCGCTTGTGTGACCACAATCTTAGTCCTCTCCACTGATTCCTAAAATGACAGTAAAGTCGCAACCTAGCAGGAAAACTCTGGCCTTCCATAGCACTTAAAAAACAACAAAAACTTTGTCTACATATTCCTGCTCTTACAGTGACTGACTGACAATAAAAATGTCTTACCTTTCCACTGAAAACTTGGTATTTGCCATCCTTCCTTGTTGTGGCCTGTTTGTTTCCTCTCACGAAGCAAAAATAGCTTTCTTAGCAGACTCACCTCCATCCCTTTCTGCTGATCTGCTGTCATTTATGCCCCATGTAGGACTTTTTTTGGGGGGGGAATGGCTGTTTTTCAGTCAAATGAAACCAAAATTTCAGAGAACATCTGAAAGCTTGCTGGTGTGCACAAAGATGTGGTTATGCGCACATTGCTAACTGACTTAAAAAAAACAAGGAGCGGAAACAGAACAGAGCTATCAGACTTCCCAACGCAGTTGAGCTCACACCAGCAGAGTTCAGACATCTGAAAATGTGGGGTGAAAGTGCTGATATCCATAAACACCGGACTTCTTCTGGTGCCTGGTTAGTCCGCTTCTGAAGTGGGGCAGAACAGGGTGGTGATGACTGGGGAAAGGCAGGCAGTTGTTGCTGTCTGATCATGCTCTTTAAATCTGCAAGGGTACCACAATGATAACAGCGCAAACCGCTTGTGTGACCACAATCTTAGTCCTCTCCACTGATTCCTAAAATTACAGTAAAGTAGCAACCTAGCAGGAAAACTCTGGCCTTCCATAGCACTTAAAAAAAAAAAAAAACTTTGTCTACATATTCCTGCTCTTACAGTGACTGACTGACAATAAAAATGTCTTACCTTTCCACTGAAAACTTGGTATTTGCCATCCTTCCTTGTTGTGGCCTGTTTGTTTCCTCTCACGAAGCAAAAATAGCTTTCTTAGCAGACTCACCTCCATCCCTTTCTGCTGATCTGCTGTCATTTATGCCCCATGTAGGACTTTTTTTGGGGGGGGAATGGCTGTTTTTCAGTCAAATGAAACCAAAATTGCAACAGAGTGCTGCTTAATATGTGAATTGAGCCAAGATGACAAATTCCACAGGCTCCTGGACAAGCTTTGCCAGCTCTCTGTTTACCTAGCCATAGAAGAATAAAAGGCTCCACCCCCACAGAGGCTCTGTGCCTGGTCTCCAAACATGATTGGCTAGAAGCATTTTGTGCTCCTCCATTGCAAGTTGCCAGTTTGAAGGAAGAAATGCCACTGTTCAAGGAATCAGTAGAATCAAGGAAGAATTCGAGGAGTCGTTGGCGGGGCGTCTTGTTGCACCACAAAAAGACACCGGAGAAAGGCTAGTAGTATCTGGAACTGCAGGGCAGGCAGGCAGAAGTCTGATCGCGCAAATACGCATCAGTTCGCCCCGGGGCAAACAGCCTCACTTCCCACCCGCAGTTCCTTGCTGGTGTGATCGGAGCCAATGTGTTGCAGGGCCTGATTTGGATCTGGACCCCAGTGCCATAGGAAGAATGGCTGCCTTTTCTCCCAGCCATCTTCCCAAGCCGAAACAGCCACAGGGACATTATTTGCTCCATTTTGTGGCTGCATACGCATTGAATATTGTACTACAAGGCATAAAGCACTGCTTAGTGCTGATCTGGTACAAATACTTATCCCAGCTATCCCAGCTGATCTGGTACAAATACTTATCCCAACTGTGTCTGTGTGTGCAAAAGGCCATCAAGTTGCAGTCAACTTATGGCAGCCTAAGCAAGGTCCCCCCCTCCCCATTAAGGATCCCAAATTTCTAATACTGTTCAGGAAAATCATGGTAAAACCCAAAACATTGATTTCCATCTTTGGCTTGGACATTTTGTTATGCACATCCCTACTGAATATATACTTGCAGTAAGATTCCTCCTCTCCTGCTCAGTGTGGCCTGATCTTGGTTGCCTAGCAGGGACCCTGTGCCTTCATCCTTGGTGGACCAGGCAGAGAACAGGATGATCAGCCACTAAAATGACAATCAGCAAATGACCTCCACAAAAGATTGCTACTAATAGATGGAGCTTTTGTTACCCATCCAGGGAGCACATTCTACAAGATGGGGTGGGGGAGGAATAATGATAAAATGAAGTACCCAAAATGAAATACAGTTCAAATATACAACCATTCCAGTCCCCGGTACATCTGTGATGCAGATAATAAGCCACAAGCTTGTCCCGGTCTGCTGCTGTTTTTACCACCAGGCCCCACACCAGGCCACAGTTGCAAGCCAGGGGCTAGGGCTCAAAATACACAATAGATTTGTAATGAGATAGGTCAGGGTTTGCTTTCCTATCCCAGCTGATCTGGTACAAATACTTATCCCAACTGTGTCTGTGTGTGCAAAAGGCCATCAAGTTGCAGTCAACTTATGGCAGCCTAAGCAAGGTGCTTTCAAGGTGTGAGAAGCAGAGGTGGTTTGCCATTGTCTTTCTCTGCAGAGTCTTCTTTGGTGGTCTTCCTTCCAAGTACTGACCTTGCTTAGCTTCTGAGATCTGATTAGATTGGACTGTACCTTGTCACCTTCCTTCCATTCAGCTGTTTAGATAGTCCCAGTTCTCTCCCTCCTGAACAACAGTGACTGAGCCAAACATGCCTCTTATTTATTTCCTTATTTACTTCATTTATACACAAACTTTCTTCCCAATCAGGCCCCAAAGCAACATATATCATTCTTCTCTCCTGTGTTTTATCCTCACAACAACCCTGGGAGATAGGTTAGGTTGCGTGTGTGCATGGCATTTTGGAGATAGTTAATTCATAGGATCATCCTAAACTGGAAGTGACTTAACAGCATATAACACACACATAACAAACGTATAAGAGTCCTTGCTGCAAGATGACCACTGCCTCAAAGAATTTTTAAAGTAGGGTTGCCAGGTCCCTCCTGGCTATCGGTGGGGGATGAGGGGGAGACTTACCAGAAGAAAGAGGAAGGCCCAGGTGACATTGCACAAGAAGCGACATCATTACACTGTGACATCATGTGACACTCTGGTATTTGGGCAAAAGCTCTATGATAAAATAGAGGGTTTGCCCAAATACTGGAGTTACCAGTGTGATGACAGCACTTCCTGTGCAACGTTGCCTGGGCATTCCTCTTTCTCTTGTAAGTCTCCCTGTCAGCCAGCTGGTTGGCAACGGGGGGCAGGGCCTAGCAGTGGGGGACCCTTGCTTCCACTATTTAAAAGTTTTGTAATAAGGCATTTATTGGGCTCCAGGCCAAGGAGACAAACGAGCAACCTTATGGATTCATCCTTTAAAAAAAATGCTTTACCGCTGTTTTCCCTCTTGGAAAAGAATTACTTAGGATGTGGATAATTTCAAGAAAGGGACAAGATAGTTTTCGGCAGCAAATCTAATTATGAAAAATAAGCAAGCTTTCTTGGGGAGGGAGTGGCTTGACAAAAGTGACGGTTAAAAAAAGAAAAAAGGATGCAACCAAAGCAGAGATCATTTATATTCTTTGCCAGCCTTGTTTTCCCCTCTGCTTAGGCTACACATAACTAAATGTTTGGTGTCACAGATGAAAATGAGTCAATTAAGCCTATCCTTCTTTGCTGCCCCATGCATCTTGTATATTTCCTGAGCTCCGTCTGATGTAGGATTGTCAAAATGCAGAGGTAATGGATGGGAAATTGTCTCAGGCCCCAGTGGTTCTGGTATATGATTATGTTACAGGCTAGCAATCATAGAAATTGCCTTGGAAAGCCATATACAACTCACCCATTCAGTAAGCAGCCTGTGGAAGCCTCGGGAATTGGTGTGCTCCGGCAAGGTGGATGTTATACAGGAGCTATTTATAAGAAATTCTTGCAGATGAATCTCATTTCTATAACTCCTCCACATGGATTATAGCTTTTGAGGACAAAGAGAAAGAGTTATATTTAACAGTTCGGTAAGTCATTAGCCATCCCTGACATGTCGTACGTTTTCCTATGGGGAGCAGCTGCTGTTGGTATGCCATTCCGCCCCGGCGAAAGACATCGTCATTTGCGAAGGCAATATTACCGTCAAGGCATAATTAGTAAGGTTACGTCTCCTCTCATTCTATTTTTATGCTTTAGAAGTGTAACAACAGGAAGGTGGGTAAAAAGGCTCCTGTTCTTTGTTCCTCTTCCTCTTCCTTGAGGAAGAGCTGAGAATTAAACACTGAGACTATCCAAAGTGTTTGCTGGGTTACACTGAATAGAATTAGATTTACTTAATGTCTCAGGTTCCCCACCCCTTTTCAGAGGCTCAGAAAAAGCACCTGCTTGAAACAGGAGTGGAGCAACATCGAACAAGTGCTAGTTTATTTGTTTGTTTGCTTGTTTTTGGCACAAAACAGACCAGCTGCTCCTCTGTTTCTGAGCACAATAAAAATATTTTAGTATTTATTTTACAAAACTTATACCCTGCCTTTGTGTACTGATAAGGGCCACCGAAGTGCCTAACAAAGTAAAAACAGACATAATAAAAATCATATCTAAAATCCAGCCGAAAAGATATCTGACTGTCCTCAACCAGGGCCAGGGTTTTTAGCGCCCTGGCCCCAACCTGATAGAACTCTCTGCCAAGTAACATCCGTACCCTGCAGGACTTGATG
Organism: Gekko japonicus; assembly: GCF_001447785.1. Classification (NCBI taxonomy): domain Eukaryota; kingdom Metazoa; phylum Chordata; class Lepidosauria; order Squamata; family Gekkonidae; genus Gekko; species Gekko japonicus. The sequence continues at coordinate 332,535 of NW_015170921.1, read as the reverse complement.
CATAACTGGAAATCTAGATCAGCATCTGATTTAGTTTGACTGAACTCTTATTGTAATCTTAATGCTTAAGATTACCTATTGTTGTACATTTCCCTGGGCTCTATTTACAGGGAATGGGCGGTATTTTTTAAAAAAAATCAAATTTAATAAGTAAATATCTAAAAATCATTAAAACCACCAAAAACACATGATTAAACCTATTAAAACCAAAGCTAAAATAGACATTAAAAACATAAAAACAAGAAGTAAAACATTAAGCAAGAAGGAGGGATTGCTGTGGGAACACCAAATGAAACGAAACAGTCTTTGGAAGATGGTGACAGAAGGGGACAGGTGAGTCTCTTTGGGGGAAGACTTTTGGTACCATGACTGAGAACACCCTCTCTTCCAGGTTGCCACCTGCCTAATCTCAGAAGGTGGGGGGCATCCCAAACATGGCCTCCGAAGATGACCATAACAGTCAGGCAGGTTCATAAGGGATTAAGTGGTCCTTCAGGTATGTTAGTCCCAATCTGTATAGGGCTTTGAAGGTCTAAACCAGCACATCGAATTGTGTCTGGCAACAAACTGGAAGTCAGTGTAGGTCAGCCAAGACTGCAGTGATATGGTCCCTACGACCCACTCCAGAATACCCTGCCTGTAGCATTCTATACCAACTGAAGTTTTCAAACATTTCTTAAGGGCAGCCCCACTCCTTCTTTCCATCACTTGGCACAGTCCATTCCCCAGGGCACCAGGGCTCATGTTACATTTTATAGCATGCATGGCCCAGCCCAACAAAGCTACATTTATGTGAGATCCGGTCCTCATAACAAATGAGTTCGACACCTCTGTTTTAAACAAATAAGCAAGCAAGCAAATGCATTGTTTGTATGCATCCTATGTCATCTTGAAGGCCCTTCCACCTGAAAGGTGACACAAACGGAAATAAATTAGTTGGGGGAGGGCATGGTTCTTTGTAACCACACAGATGAAGCAGCTGAACCTTTGCTTAAGTGAAGAATATCCTCACTAAATTCATATAAGACCACTGTCCTCAGATACAACAACAACAAAATTAGGGAGAGACAAATAAGCTTAATTTCACAAACAACTTTTTAACAATTGTACAGAAACATTAACAGAAGTCCCTGGAATGGAAAGCAATTGCACATGTAAAAAATGGCTTTGAACGGCACATAATTATAACTTTTCCGAGGGACCAACTTGACCCCATCAGCAGTTTACATTTGATTGTATTACAGCCCATTAACTGCCAGAGCCCTAGCAAACATATCCTCATTGGCTAAAAGGGACGGGTAAGGAAATGAGGAGATGATGGGAGGATACATTTTTCCTCATGCAGAAATGGTAGTGTGTTCTTATCACAGAATCAGCATCGGTGAAATTAAATCCCATTTAGTTTTCTCCCCCAGAAAACCTGACACATAAAAATAAGGTTAAGAAAAGGTAGGTTGTTGTAGGTTTTTTTCTGTCAGCTCTTGATGCTGGAATTTGGTAAGTAGAATGACCATTGTTTCATTTAATCTGGAACCAAGAAGAAGAGGAGGAGATTGGATTTGTACCCCACCCTTCACTTCCTGAAGGAGTCTCAGAGTAGTTTACACTCCCATTCCCTTCCCCTCCCCACAACAGACACCCTGTGAGGTAGGTGGGGCTGAGAGAGCACTTTTCAGAACTGCTCATGGGAGAAAGAACTTATGACTGACCCAAGGTCACACCAGCAGCTGCCACTGGAGGAGTGGGGAATCAAACCCAGTTCTCCCAGATTAGATTCCACAATCTTAACCACTACACCAAACCAGGCACAGGGGGAGAATATTTATTTATTTACTTACTTTACTTTATTTATGCCCCATCATTTCTGCCCTATGGGGGAACCCAGAGGGGGGCTACATGGAATATGGACTGGGGCCATGGTACTGGAGAAGGCAGAAGTTAACCTTTCCTCCTGTGTCTTCCTCAACTGAAAATGAGTCCCTAGGTTCTTTTAAGCCTTATGTGTGTTGGGGGGGGGCAACATCTTTTTTTTCTCTAAATCATCTGAGGAGGGAGAATTTTGATCAGGGAATTAGTGTAGGACAGGGCTTTTTTTGTAGAAAAAGCCCAGCAGGAACTCATTAGCATAATAAGCCACACCCAACAGAAAAAATGTATTAGCTTATTAGGACACACCCCTGACAGCACAGCTCATTATTTATTTATTTATTTATTTATTTATTTTATTTCATTTATATCCCGCCCTCCCCGCATGCGGGCTCAGGGCGGCTTACATGGTACAACAGTACAGTAGACATAATACATTAAAAAGTTTAGGCACACAAGTGCAATAAAATTGCATAATTATCCACTTAAAAACACAATACGATCTTACCGGATGCATCAATAGATAACATACCCATTCAATACCTAACTGCCCGTGAGGCCAACAAAGCTGAGTTGGCCAACTTTATCCGCAAAATAGCTCGCAAAAGCCTCGCAGCCAATATCCAATTCCCTACTATTTTGTCCGCCCTGAGGCAGAGCTGTCAATGACTGAATTGTTCTAAATAATTGGGCCGGGCGTGAGCTAGCGGACGCAACCCTGGCTGTGTAGAGCTTCCTCTTCGCAGCCCTGACTGCCATCTCATAGGATCTCATAAACGTCCTATAAGATGCTCTCGTCGCCTCGTCGCAAGCTCGGCGCCGCCGTCTCTCTAACCATCTGAGCTCCTGTTTCATAAGCCGCAACCCCTAAGTATACCAGGGGGCCAACTTAGAGCGAGGGCACAGAGGGCGCCTGGGAGCGATCAAGTCGATGGCCGTAGAAAGTCAACTATGCCAATCATCCACGAGCTCATCCAACGAGCCGCCAGGGGGCATCGGATCCCGCAGAGCCATCTGAAGCCGCATTGGGTCCATTAGACTCCGTGGGCGAGCTAAAATCCGCTCGCCGCCTAAACGGGGTTGGGGCGGGACATTTGCACGAGCCTTCAGGGCATAGTGGTCCGACCATGGTACCACTTTCGCAGTAATCCGGTCCACTGTAATCCCAGACGCGAAGATCAAATCGAGCATGTGCCCAGCCTGGTGCGTGGGGGTCGACACCCACTGGGAGAGTCCTAGCAATGCCATGGACGTCACCAGGTCCGTAGCCCGACTCGAGGCCGCGTCATCGGTGTAGACGTTGAAGTCACCCAAGACTAAAAGTCTAGGGTGCTCCAGTGCCCAGCCTGATACGGCCTCGAGTAGGGATGGCAGGCTACTGGCTGGCACATTAGGCGGTCGGTACACCAGCCAGATTGCCAAACTCTCCTCGGCCTCCAGCACCAGGCCAACACACTCTACGCCCTCGATCTCCACCATAGGGAGCGCCCTGAAGGAGTAAGCCTCACGTACAAATATCGCCACTCCTCCCCCCCCACCCCCAGTCCGAGATTGG
>NW_015170921.1:325915-328470 GCF_001447785.1 Gekko japonicus | reverse complement strand
AAGGCACCTCGAAACCCCTCGTGGCCCGCTTTGATGAGCCAGGAGGGGCACGGATCAAGGCAACAAGTGGTTGGGCGAACAGACACGAGCAATCTATCGACTTCCTCCAGGCTGAGCTGGTCAAAGCCCCCGGAGCTCGGCGAAGCCGTGCAAGGGGCCTCAAGTTCACTTACTTTATCAACTGTATCAACTGTGGCGGGGAGGTCGCGGCGGAGCGTCAAGACTTTATCCGCAAAATAGCTCGCAAAAGCCTCGCAGCCAATATCCAATTCCCTACTATTTTGTCCACCCTGAGGCAGAGCTGTCAATGACCGAATTGTTCTAAATAATTGGGCCGGGCGTGAGCTAGCGGACGCAACCCTGGCTGCGTAGAACTCCCTCTTCGCAGCCTTAGCATATTAGGCCACACACCCCATGTTACCAGACGTGTGCTCATCCAGACACACCCACCTTTTGCTTCTTATTCTGTTTACCTTGTTTGTTGTCAAAACCCAGGGCCTTTTTTTGTAGCAGGAGCTCCTTTGCATGTTAGGCCACACACCCCTACTGTAGCCAGTCCTAATGAGTTTCTGCTGTTGGGTGTGGCCTATTATGCTAATACATTCCTGTTGGGTGTGGCCAACACAGGAGCCAGCCGGAACTCCGTTCCTGTGCGTTCCTGCCCAAAAATAGCCCTGGTGCAGGAGAGAAAACCCTTCTTAATACCACAACCTTGACTTCTCTCCTGCCATACATGACTGCTTTTAGGGCTGAATCTGAAGCTCTCTCACTGCACCTAGTTTGGATCTCAAACTGAATCATTGGCAAAATTTCTTGTATAAAATGGACAATTTAAAAATTAAAATACATTTTTGAATAGATTTTTATATTACTTTTCATTAATCCTAATAGAATTAACTGCATAGAGTAAACATCCCAGTAGGTGACACTTCAGCATTCATTAACTCTGCAATTGTCTTCACTGTTGTGGCTTCTGATGCAGAGTGTGTTAATAAGTGAAAGAAGGTGTTTACAGCCATATCAAATGACAGTGAACAAGCTTTTGCGCTTACCAGAAATCATCTTCAGATTGGATGTTACAATTTTATAAGTATATAAAAAAAGAGTTTTGGAAAGAAGAGAAGGAGGAGGAGATTGGATACCCCACCCTTCACTACCTGAAGGTGTCTCAGAGCATCTTGCAATCTCCTTCCCTTCCCGTCCCCACAACAGACACCCTGTGAGGTAGGTGGGCCTGAGAGTTCTTTCGAGAACAGCTCTGAAATAAGTTGTGACTGACTCAAGGTCACACCAGCAGCTGCATGTGGAGGAGTGGGGAATCAAACCCGGTTCTCCCAGATTAGAGTCCATGCTCCTAACCACTACACCAAACTGGCTGCACCAAACTGGCTACACAAAACTGGAAGAGACAATGCCTTGGGAAGTGATGTAAAGTCATGGGGCAGCCTGCATGCAAAGGGAGCTGGTAAATCTTGTGCTGACTTTCTCTACATGTGGCAGAAAGGTGTTAGAGCAGTTAAATACTGGAAGGTGGTGGCCATAATGTTAGCAAATGAAACTGAACATACCACTGAATTTTCACCTGCATTATTCTTACTGAACTTGGTTGTCACATTCCCAGAGAAATGTAGGTTGTGGTCACACGTGCCGGTTGAAGTGGAGGGGAAGCAAGACTATTCCCTCCAGAGGAATTTGACACATAGTTGTGAGATCATATCTCCTTTGGTCGCTACGGGCACAGCCCATCACTGTGTGATCAGACACAACTGTGGGTGAGTCTTTTTTTGCCGTTTATTTCCCTTGTGCATAAATGAGGAATCGCACCTCCACACTGAGGGTCCCCTATGGAATATGTGATGATGCACATACTACTAGGGGTGGGGGGACAATGGCACTGAACCAGGATGGCCTGATCAGACCATCTTGACAGCATGCATGCGTGCTTGCGCGATCAGACAGGGGAAACTCTGTCTATGGCCCGTCAGAACCCGTTTACTACCGGAATTTCCCCAGTGTCTCTTTAAACATGGAGCAGCATGGGTTGTCAATGACTGAAGGACGCTTCCCAGATGTTGCTGTCTGATCATGCTCTTTAGATCCTTCAGGCATTCATGCCTATGTCAGATCTACTGGCGTGTGTGATCGCAGCCTTAGAGTGATTTTACTATATATTATAACTGGAGCTTAATTGATGCTAGCCAAACTGTGGAAACCAATGGAAATAACATCAGGAATGTCATTAATGGACAAGGTCAAAGATTATTATTTTTGTTGTTGTTCAGTCGCACAGTCAAGTCCGATTCTTCACGCCCCCATGGACCACATCACACCAGGCCCTCCTGTCTTCCGCCGTACTCTGGAGTTTGCTTAATTTCATGTTCATTGTATCAATAATCAGAGGTCATTTCGGGGGGTCCCCCATGGACCACATCACACCAGGCCCTCCTGTCTTCCGCCGTACTCTGGAGTTTGCTTAATTTCATGTTCATTGTATCAATAATCAGAGGTCATTTCGGGGGGAAACGCGGGGGAACGCAGTTCCCCCAGGTGAGGTA
>NW_015170921.1:279886-324581 GCF_001447785.1 Gekko japonicus | reverse complement strand
CCCTCATTCACCCAGGAGGAGGCAGGAGAAGAGGGAGGGTAAGTTGCTTCCTCTCTGCCTCTCCCCACCCCTGCCTGCCTGGGGCCAGGGAGGGCCTTCGCGGGGCTTCCTTGCACTCCCGCCAGCCTTGCAGGTCCACCGCCGGGCCCCTCATGGGGCTCAGCAGTGGAGCTGCAAGGCCGGCGGCAGCCGGGAACGTTGGGGGCGGAGTGTGTGGCCTTATGGCACACTTCCGGTGATGTCAGGGGTGTGGCATATGCTAATGAGTTATGCTAATGAGTTCCCCTAGCACTTTTTCTACGAAACGACCCCTGTCAATAATACTGTCTAACCATCTCATCCTTTGCCATCCCCTTCTTCTTTTACCTTCAGCCTTTCCCAGCATCAGGGTCTTCTCCAGTGAATGTTCCCTTATCATTTAGTGACCAAAGTATCTGAGCTTTAGCTTCAGTATCTGGCCTTCCAGGGAACAGTCAAGGTTGATTTCTTTTAGGATTGACAGATTTGATCTCCTTGCAGTCCAAGGGACTCTCAAGAGTCTTCTCCAGCACCATAGTTCAAAAGAATCTATTCTTCAGCACTCGGCCTTCCTTATAGTCCAACGCTCACAGCCATACATTACTACTGGGAATACCATTGCTTTGACCATACGAGCTTTTGTTGGCAGGGTGATGTCTCTGCTTTTTATTACGCTGTCTAGGTTTGTCATAGCTTTCCTCCCAAAGAGCAGGCGTGTTTTAATTTCATGGATGCAGTCACCGTCTGCAATGATCTTCTGCTTTGTATTACGCTGTCTAGGTTTGTCATAGCTTTCCTCCCAAAGAGCAGGCGTGTTTTAATTTCATGGCTACAGTCACCGTCTGCAATGATCTTGGATCCCAGGAATGTGAAGTCTGTCACTGCTTCCACAACTTCCCCTTCTATTTGCTAAGGAGTGATGGGGCTGAATGCCATGATCTTAGTTTTTTTGATGTTGAGTCTCAAGCCAACTTTTACGCTCTCCTCTTTCACCCTGAACAAGAGGCTCTTTAGGTCCTCTTCATTTTCTGCCATTAGAGTGGCATCATCTGCATATCTGAGGCTGTTGATGGTTTTCCTGGCAATCTTAATTCCACTTTGTGATTCATCCAGGCCCGCATTCCGCATGATGTATTCTGCATACAAATTCTCAGGAGACATGTGAGGTGGTCTAGCACTCCCCTCTCTTTAAGGATTTGCCACAGTTGTTGTGATCCACACAATCAAAGGCTTTAGTGTAGTCAATGAAACAGAAGTCGATTTTTTTCTGTTACTTCCTTACTTTCTCCATAATCCAGCGAATGTTGGCAATTTGATCTCTCGTTCCTCTACCTCTTTGAAACCCAGCTTGTACTTCTGGCAGTTCTCTATCCACATACTGCTGAATCCAAGCTTGTAGGGTCTTAAGCATGACCTTGTTAGCATATGAAATGAGTGCAATTGTGCTATAGTTTGAACATTCCTTGGCATTGCTCTTCTTTGGATTGGAATGTAAACTGATCTTTCTTCAATCCTGTGGCCACTGCTGCATTTTCCAAATTTGCTGGCATATTGAGTGCAGCTCTTTAACAGCATCATCTTTTAAGACTTTGAATAGCTCAGCTGGGATACCATCACCTCTGCTAGCTTTGTTGTTAGTAATGTTTGGTGTAGTGGTTAAGTGTGTGGACTCTAATCCGGGAAAACCGGGTTTGATTCCCCATTCCTCCACTTGCAGCTGCTGGATGACCTTGGGCAAGCCATAATTCTGTCAGAGCTGTTCTTGAAAAAGAGCAGTTACTGTCCAAGCTATCTCAGCCCCACCTACCTCACAGGGTGTCTCTTCTGGGGAGGGGAAGGGAAAGGGATTGTAAGCCACTCTGAGACTCCTTTGGGTAGTGAAGGGCAGGGTATAAATCCAATCTCTTCTTCTCTTCTTCTAATGCTTTCTAAGGCCCATTTGACTTCGCACTCCAGGATGTCTGGCTCGAGGTCAGTGATCATACTGTTGTGGTTGTCAAGGACATTTAGATCATTCTTGTATAGTTCTGTGTATTCTTGCCACCTCTTTCTAATCTCTTCTGCTTTTGTTAAGTCCCTACCATTATTGTCCTTTATCATGACCAGTTTTGCATGGAATATTCCCTTGATTTCTCCAGTTTTCTTGAAGAGATCTCCAATCTTTCCCATTCTATTGTTTTCCTCTATTACTTTGCATTGTTCATTCAGGAAGGCCTCCTTATCTCTCCTTGCTGTTCTCTGGAAATCTGCATTCAGTTGGGTGAAAGCCAGTTTTGTGTAGTGGCTAAGTGCGTAGACTGTAATCTGGGAGAACCGGGTTTGATTCCCCACTCCTCCACTTGCAGCTGCTGGATGACCTTGGGCAAGCCGTAGTCCTGCCAGAGCTGTTCTTGAAAAAGCACAGAGTCCCACCTACCTCTCAGCCCCACCTACCTCACAGGGTGTCTGTTGTGGGGAGGGGGAAATGAGTTTGTAAGGGTTGAAGATGGGGTGGCTTTGTATCTTAGAGAGGGTATATGGTCCAGTAAGACTGAGAGGGTAAGATAACTGGATTCACTTCTGGAAATGCTATGAGTTGAAATAGTGGGCCCAAAAGGAAGCTTAACACAGGGAGTTTGTTATCGCCCACCAGATCAAAAGATAGAGAAGGATTATAAACTGATGAATGAACTAAAGAGAGCGGCTAGATGAAATAACTGTTTTGTAATAGGTGATGTTAACTACCCACACATTGATTGGCTCAATATGTGTTCAAGTCAGGAAAAAGAGATTGAGTTTCTAGACACTCTCAATGACTGTTCTATAGAACAGATGGTCACAGAACATACCAGGGGAAAGGTGATCCTGGATTTGGTCCTAGGTAACACCCAAGACCTGGTGAGAGATGTAAAAGTGATTGCACCACTTGGGAATAGTGACCATAATGTTTTGAGTTTAACATTTGTATAAATAGGGAGTTGCCCCAAAAGACTAACACAACCACTTTTAACATTAAAAGGGGTAACTTCTCTGATATGAGGGGACATATGAGGAAGAAACTGAAAGGAAAAATAGAAAGGGTCAAAACCATTGGGGAAGCTTGGAGACTATTTAAAACTAAAATCCTATAAGCTCAGAAAAATATATATACTGCAGGTTAGGAAAGGCACAAATAGGTATAGAAAAAAGCCTACATGGTTAACAAACAAAGTAATGGAAGCTGTAAAAGGTAAGAAGGATTCTTTTAAGCGGTGGAAAGCTAGTCTCAGTGAGGTTGATAAAACAGACCACAGGCTGTAGCAAATAAAATGCAAGTCTGTGATCAGGCAGGCAAAAAAGGGAATGTGAGGAGCATATAGCAAAAAACATAGACCAAAAATAAAACTTTCTTTAAATACATTAGAAACAGGAAACCCGCTAGGGAGGCAGTGGGGCCCTTGGATGACCAAGGGGTAAAAGGAGTACTGAAGGATGATAGGGAAATGGGTGAGTAGCCGAATGCATTTTTTGCCTCTGTCTTCACTGTGGAAGATGAGAAGTGCTTGCACACTCCAGATCCGCTGATTTCGGGTGGGGTGTTGAAAGACCTGAGTCAGACTGAGGTGATGAGAGAGGAGGTCCTAAAACTGATAGACAACTTAAAAACTGATAAATCACCAGGCCCGGATGGCCAACATGCTCTCCAAAATGACCTCATCAATTAATTTAATTAATTTTAAAAAGAGGAAAAATCCCTCAATAAATCACCTGAGAAGGACTGAAAATGCTCCAAAAGAGGGTAGAAAAATCAGGGTTAAAGGAAAAGACGGGGAGAGGTGGGAACTCAGAGCTGTGGCTTAGAAGCTTCCTTAGTTACACTAGAGAGGCTTGCCTGGCTGGAGGTCAATATGACAAAGCTTGAGAATCCCTGCTGGGAGACACCGGAGGGAGTCATAGCTCAGTGGAGGCACACAGACCGTCTCAAGGACAAATTCCTCATTTGTCCAGTTAAAAGCATCCTAGGCATGCAGATATTTGGGGAAATGCCTTTCTCTGCCTGAAGCCCAGGGAGCCTTTGCCGGCCAGAGAAAGTTTCACTAGGCTAGATGGCAGCTAATGTAGCAGACTAGCTAAGAGGCTGAACTTTTGTTTGGGAGGTTGCTTCTTCGGTTCTCACCTGAGCCACAACTTCATTAAATGGTGTTTGCATGAGCAACACTGGGATTGTAATATCATCTGTTTGTAAAGGTTACTTTTATATTACGGGAAACAATTTGGATGCTGAAAGTGCTGCCACAAATGTTACATAGCATGACTATTAGTTGGGCTTATCAGTTCAATATATCTTCAGACTTGTCGAGCATAAAATGCATTGAACCCAACCCAGATAACGCCTGCCAGGTCTTATCTGCCTGCCTAGTCAATTAGAAGCTACTCAGACATAAAATCCAACATCCTTTTGCTGTAAAGGTCTGCAGAATGGATCTGTTTACTTGGCTGTTACTGCTGCTAGGCACTTATGCATAAGACATAACTGTTTGCATACTCCATGTGTATTGGTTGAAATGTAGTCTGGGGTTACTACAGACAAATTCTCTGTTCATTTTGGAACTGGATATTCAAGGGGGAAAGATGATACATGGCAAATGTGGTTTGAGTTTTGCCTTAATGATAGAGGCAGCAGTATCTGCTGCGGATGATTTCGCTACTCATATTTATGAATCCAGATTCTCACTTCAAGCAGCCTTCATCTCCAGCATTGTCTTTGTCTCTCAAAGAATCTATAAGAACACCTGCAATTGTTGATGGGATCCCTCTGCCAGCTCTGAAGCTCCGAGACAACCTGACCATGTGAATATCTGGATGAGATGAAGCAGGCCCGTAGCTACAGTGGGGCGCCTTGGGGCTAGCCCCCCTGAGTTGCTGGCAAGGCCCCACAAATTCCCATCCAGCCCAGGTCCCCCAAGTGGTGGCAGGTGTGGGGAAGGAGCTGGGCATTCCTTTAATTCGATTAGGCAGTGCCTCCCCCCAAAATTTAAATGCCTCCCAACTTAAAAAAAAACCTTGGCTACGGGCCTGCGATGAAGCACCAGGGGAGCTGAGGTACAGGCACCTCAGGAGGGGATTTGAACCCATACTCTCCTAAAGTATCCTGCTTCCAAAGCAGAACACAAAGGCCGAAGCCTGTTGTTGCCCTCCAGCCACTAGTATTCACAGGTATACTGCCTTTGAACATGGAGGCCCCATTAACGGCCATTGATAGACCTCCCCTCTATAACTGTTTCTAATCCCTCTTTAAAATGATCTAAGCTAACATTTATCACTACATCTTGGGGCAGAGAATACCATAATTAGATGATGCAATATATGAAGAAGGATCTGAATCTACTGCCTATGAACTTGGGCTCTCCTCCCTCCAATTCTAGATTATGGGTGAGAGGGAAAGTACATTCCATTCACTTTCTCCAGATTATTACTTTTATAAAGCCCGATGGTGTCCCCTCCCCTGTGGGTTTTTTGTCTAACCTGGAAAAGTCTGAAAAAAATATTGAACATCTAATAGAAATATTATTTATTAAGAGATGCTGCCCGGCGAATAGAATATTGGATGACTGGGCTCAACTTCCACCACTGCTTTGAGCATGGGCAGACTACTGTCTCTTGGCTCACTTTCCTAATTGTAAAATGGAGTTCATTGGGAATAAAAATCTTGTAGAATCTTTGTTTGTTTTTTTGTTTGTTAGAGTAGATGCAACAAGGATTGCTAATTACTTTGCAAATGGAACACAGTGTCGAGCTGATCACTTGGAACAGTAGAATTGTACAAATGTTTATCATTAGTGACAAACGATATTAATATTTTCCCTTTGAGAGGCTGATTTGGTTATTAGATGCATTCTTAAAAGGTGGCATAAATACCAGGAAGGGCTAGCAACAGACCCTTTCCCCTTTGCTTCTATTTTTATCTTAAAGCTTATTATAGAATGGGAAAATGAAGCAGAAGACACTTGAAGTTGTTCGAGGCATTTTTGATGGGCAGCACGTAATGTCAGGTCACATACAGCCATAGGGTTGCCAGCTCTGGGTCTGGAAGTTCCAGGAGATTTGAAGGTCGAGCTCAGCAAGGAGGCCATGCCATACACTCCGCCTGCTGAAGCTGCCGCTTTCTCCAGAGGAACAGACTTCTGTGATCTGGAGATCACAGTTGTAATTCCAGGAGAACTCCAGCCCCCCATCTGGAGTCATAAGAACATAAGAACATAAGAGATGCCAATGTTGGATCAGGCCAAAGGCCCATCCAGTCCAACACTCTGTATCACACAGTGGCCAGAAATACCAGGTGCCCTCAGGAGGTCCACCAGTGGGGCCAGGACATTAGAAGCCAGCCCACTGTTGACCCCCCCCCCAAGCACCAAGATGACAGAGCATCACTTGCCCCAGAGTCCCTATCTCTGGCAACCGTAGCCATAAGCCCTGTTCTGTGATGTCACTGGATAGAACCCTTAACCTTAAAGTGCTTGCAGAGTAGGAGAGACAAAAGGGTGGACTTGGCAGGGAGACAGAAAAGGAGAAAGAGAGGTGAGTGGATGCTCTGAAAGTTAGCTGGTGAAGCAGGCCAGGATAGGGTCGCCAGCTCTGGGCTGGGAAATACCTGGAGATTTGTGGAGGGTGTGTGTGGAGCCTGGGGAGGGTGGAGTTTGGGGGAAGGGAGGGACTTCAGCAGGGTATAATCCCACAGAGCCCACCCTCCAAAGCTGCTATTTCCTTCAGGGGAACTTACCTTGGACTCCTGGAGATGAATTGTAATAGCGAGAGATCTCCAGGTGCTACCTGGGGGTTGGTAACCCTAGGCCAGGAAGCCAACACAACAGTGGAGCCAGTGCTTTGAGATCCAGAACTCTGCCATATGAAGCGACACTTCTACAGTCTTGTCAGAACATCAGTTCATCCAGCTTGCCATTGTCTCCTGTGACTGGCAGCTGCTCTCCAGGATCTCAGGCAGAGAACAGCCTCCCTATGCGTGGCACCTGAGAGCCTTTTCACTAGTGATTCTAAGAAGTGAACTTGGAACAAGAAGAAGAAGAAGAAGAAGAAGAAGAAGAAGAAGAGGAGGAGGAGGAGGAGGAGGAGGAGGAGGAGGAGATTGGTTTTATACCCCACCCTTCACTCAGAGTCTCAGAGCAGCTTACAAACTCCTTTCCCTTCCCCTCCCCACAACAGACACCCTGTGAGGTAGGTGGGGCTGAGAGAGCTCTGATCCAACATTGGCGTCTCTTATGTTCTTATGACAGAAACTGCTGTTTTTCAAGAACAGCTCTGACAGAACTATGGCTTGCCCAAGGTCATCCAGCAGGTGCAAGTGGAGGCGTGCGGAATCAAACCCCATTCTCCCAGATTAAAGTCCTCACACATAACCACTACACCAAACCGGCTGTACCACTGAGTCACAATGCACTGGGCATCCCTGCCCTAAGAGCTACAGTCTGAGGAGGCCACAGGTCATATGGCGATTGAGCATCAGAGAATACAGACTGAAGATGCACTGTGAATCCAAAGGAAGCAGCCAGTGTCAGGCAAGGGAATTTGGTTCCCCCAAAAAACTCTAAGAAGCGTGCACATATTGAGTCACAGATAGGATGCCAGTGTGTAGTCTTCAGATCATGCACAGATGTTTACGGAATTCGGATTTGTAGCACATTCTCTTCCAGAATGTGGATCGCAAATGGATTACAACATTGTTCTCCTCTCCTCCACTTCATCCTCATGGCAACAACTCTGTGAGGTAATGTCTTGCTGAGAGAAAGCAAAGCAACTGGCAACTTTATGGCAGGTGACACTGCCTGGAAAGCCTTTGCCCTGGATTGTTCACTGATCCCTCATTAAAATGTTGTCAAGGGACTACTCGGGTTGCTGTTGCTGTTGGACCAAGATTGGATGCTCCCAGATTGCCTTGTTGGTTGTATTCCACACAGGCAGTGAAACTTCAAACTCCCATCAGGTTGCTGAATCTGTGATTGAAATCCTGAATTTGGGTTCCTCAGTGTTGCATTCCCAGGTCCCTGGATTTATGCTCCATCTTTTCCTTCTCCCACCCCCTCTATTTTTTGTAAAAAAAAAATTCCAGTGTTGTGGTCATCCATATCCCATGGACTTCAGACACTGCTAGCATTGGGCCCAGTGATATATAGCCTCGACATGTCATCGGTGTGTTCCGAGAGCCTATTACGCCGCTATATATCATCAGAGATCCGTCTCGCCCAAGACAGATTATGATTATATATCATTAGAGCAATGGCAAGATGGAACAGGAGTCCCAAAAAGGGATTCTGAAAGTTTTATAAGAAGAAAATCTATCGTTTTGGAGGTGAGATGAAAAAGATTTTAATACAATGGATGAGTCTAGTAATTAATCTCTGCTTTCTGCTGAGAGAGTAACACCAATGGTGTTGTGGCATATAAGCTAAACTGATGAGTGCCTGGAAGGGCAGAAAGGTTGGCTATAGATTTAATAAATAAGAATCCAAACTTTCTTCTGTAGAGCCCAAGATTCATCCAGGCACTGCCTAGGGATGCTCAAGCACCTGGTGGTTTGAGCCGGGGGGCAATTTTTTCCATGGATACTTTGGCTGCTCGCAAGCAGTTTGAACCTGTTTGCCATTTGTGATCGAGCAGCCTCCCTTGCTCACAGTCACTGCTTACACTGGACATCACCACTTATTTAAAGGACAAATATAATCAAATGGCGAAGAAGACGAAGAAGAAGAAGACGAAGAAGAAGAAGAAGAAGAAGAAGAAGAAGAAGACGAAGAAGAAGAAGAAGAAGAAGAAGAAGAAGAAGAGATTGGATTTATACCCCACCCTTCACTACCCAAAGGTGTCTCAGAGCGGCTTACAAACTCCTTTCCCTCCCCCTCTCTACAACAGACACCCTGTGAGGTAGGTGTGGCTAAGAGAGCTCTGTCAGAAACTGCTCTTTTTCAAGGACAGCTCTTATCAGAGCTACGGCTTGCCCAAGGTCATCCAGCCAGGTGCAAGTGGAGGAGTGGGGAATCAAACCCAGTTCCCCCAGATTAGAGTCCGCACACTCAACCACTACACCAAACATTTAAAAGTTCTTGCATATCATAACAGGAGTCCTAGCTGATCCTGCTGTTTGCCACCATGCTTCAGACAGCAGCATGATAAGAAGATCCAGGATTTGGCTCATGAATTATTATGGCTGTTGCTCATGGTATGTTTGCCTTCTGAATGCGTTCATTGTGAAATGTATGGCATCCTATTTAGTATTGAGCAGATTTAGACCTGCATAGGTTGGAGAAATCGCTTTCTCAGATGCCTTCATAGGATGCTTTGGGATTCACTGGGTTTTCCCTTGGTTTTCACCCACCAAGGCTTCTTGTAATAGGCAACGATCAAGAGCTGCTTTTCATTGTAGTATATTATTTCTTGCTCACTTTTAGAACTGGGAACTCTCCATATGTCCTGGGAAGAGCATTATGATCTGGAAATAAGAACCTTCTGGTGGTAGTCCCTGGCCCGAGAGAGATCTGGTTGTCCTTGACCTCAGACAGAGGGGTCCACCAAGTAGGAGCCAGGGCTGAAAAAGCCGTGGTCCCTACAGTGGACCTCTCTGTCTGAGGACATCTGCACCCTGTGGGGTCTGTTACCATTCTGTAGGGCTTGCAAGGCAGAGATGTTCCATCGGGCATTTGGTTGAGGACAGCAACAGCCTGGCACTCTACCCCCTCACCCCCTCTGTTCTGTATTTTACATAACCCCGGGGGCAAGTGGGTATTAGAAATTTATTTCCATCTTGGATTGGATTGTTTAATCATGGCAGTTGAATTTTAATATTGTTTTAAGTTTAGTATTATTGCATTTTTACTGATGTAAGCCACTCTAAGCCCTGCACACAGGGAAGAGCAGCCTAACAAGTTTAATAAATAAATAAGCTTCTACCGTGATCAGGTCCACATATGCATATCCACCGCTTGTTGTGTGTTAGCACCAAATGATAATTTGTATGTATGAATGAGCCATCAAAGAAGAATCACCATAGATACAACTTGCCTGTTTCCAAATGTCCCCTCAGTGTCAGCACAGAGTCAGTGCATTCCAACTGAGCTGGGTTACACATTCAGAGCAATCCAGTGAGGACAGAGCAGCCTTGTGAATTAGCCCTCAGAGTGCTTCCGTCGTTTGAGTGCTGTGCTCAGATTATGGAAGGAAAGGAAACGAGGGAGCTTAATAAAATCCACAAGACCTGCCTCTGGATTCTCACCCTTGAATAGGTCTGAGCTGGGAGGACCAATCTTGTTTTCCTGCTGTGTGTGTGTAAAGAGCCATCAAGTCACAGCTGACTTATGGTGACCCCATAGGGGTCGCCTCGCCTCTCCTCCCCTCTCGGGCTACTGCTGCGGAGAGTTCCATCGTCCGGCCGGTCAGCCCCCACTTTCGGGCGGGCGGGGAGGCCGAAAGCGGGGGCTGACCAGCCGGACGATGGAACTCTCCGCAGCCCGAGAGGGGAGGAGAGGCGAGGCAACCCCGGCAGCAACAGGCAGCGCCTCCGCCTGCACGCCTCCGAGACGCAACGCGGGCGGCCCTCCTCACCACACGTGCGCCGGCCGTGCCCTCCTCACCACACGTGCGCCGGCCGTGCCGCCTTTCTGGGGCCTCTCGGAGAGCGGAGCAGCACGGCCGGCGCATGTGTGGCGAGGAGGGCCGCCTGCGTTGTGTCTCGGAGGTGCGCGGGCAGCGGAGGCACTGCCTGTTGCTGCCGGGGTCGCCTCGCCTCTCCTCCCCTCTCAGACTGCGGCGACTGCAGAGAGTTCCATCATCCTCCGGCCGGTCAGCCCCCGCTTTCGGGCGGGCGGGGAGGCGGACCTGTTTCCGGGGGTGGGTGGGAAGCGACAGGTGGGCCACCGCCAAGGCAGGAAGGGCTGTGGCCGGAGCCAGGACCCTGACAGTCAGGGCCAGAGAAGGGGGGAGGGCATTACGCCACTCCCGGTGATGTGTGTGCGGCACGCGCGCACACACACACACACTCCGACCCCCTTTCCCCAGGGCCTCCCCACTAGGAGGGCTTTAGCTACGGCCCTGCATTCAAGTACTACTCAGGTCCAACTCCACTTAGCATCTGAGGCTAGCCTAAACCATTTGTTGTTGTTGATGATGATGATGATGATGATGATGATGATAGGATTTTTAAACCACCCTCCACTGTAAACTGTAAAGACAAGGCTCAGGGCAGTGTACCACAGTAGAATATAATAAATTAATTAAAACAATAAAATACAATAAAAACACAACAAAACCTAATAAAAACACAACACAACAAAAAACACAACAAAACAAAAACAATAAAAACACAACAAAACCTGCTCAGAACTTCCAGTTGCTCCACTGCCATATGGTGGAGGGCAGGGAGTGGGAGTGCCAGACAGATGGAACTGTCACTGTCCTCAGACAAATGCCTGGCGAAACATCTCTGCCTTACAGGTCCTGTGGAACTGCATAAGGTCCCACAGGGCACAAATGTTGTTTGGCTGAGAGTTCCACCAGGCTGGAGCCTGGTCTAGGACAGCCAGATATCACTCCAGATCAGGGCTGTTTTCCTGATGGTCTTCTGAAAACAGCCATTTAGCCAAGTAGGCCATCAAAAATATTTGGAGGACCAGAGACCCTTCACTACTGAACTTCTCCTGCAATCTGCCGCAATGGGGAAATGATGGGTGTTTTAAGAGGCAGTCAGGGTTGATGTGAAGTTACAGCCTGGCCACCATCCTGTGTTACCTGAATGTGCACTCTAGATTGGGCCCTAGGTTGCATCCATCCAGGTTTGGGAAGGATTGTTTCAAAGCAAGGGGAAACAGAATGCACAGGAGATGGTGTTGTGTGAATGCTCACCAAACCAGCATGGCAATAAGGAAACCATGGTAGAGCAAAACATCCATGTGGAAGCAGCTTTTAAGGATCTTTTGCATTATCTGCAATGCCTTAAAATATTGTGGTATACTGGTAGAAATAGAATTGGCACATGTTAGAGTGGTAGTAGTTCCCTCCCCATCAAGTCACAGCTGACTTACAACAACTTGTAGAACTTTCAAGGTAAGAGACATTCAGAAGTGGTTTGCGATTGCTTGCATCTGTGTGGTGACCCTGGTACTCCTTGGTGGTCTTCCATCCAAATGCTAACCAGGGCTGACTCTACTTAACATCTTAGATCTGACTAGCCTGGGCTATCCAGGTGAGGATGGTTTTCTATACATGCATCCTTTAATAATAGAGCACGGAATGATTTCAAATGGCCATTCCCTCTTATTTCCATCCAAAGAGTCTCTTTTTCAATTTTGCTTCCTCTTTGTGTGAATCAAACCCATGATTATTCTTTTTTTTTTTTGCCAGTTTCTCTCTTGTAATGTTTATTGCTTTCCCAGTTAAAATTAATATGTTTACAATATAATTTTTGCATCAGTTGTTGTTAAATACCATATAAGTTCTAAACCACATGTTTGTATAAATGACATAAAGTGGTACTTTCTCACACAAAATATTTTCCACAAACATGCATGCATCTTACATTGCTATTTGTATGTCAAAAACGCAACAGTAAATGTTACAAGAGGGCAACCTGCAAAAGACTCAGAAGGAAGGGGAAAGCTCCTCTAACCTTTGCTTCACCCTCTTTTGCTCTGCCTGATTTTTTCCTCCCCTCCCCTCCCAAACTGGCAAATTCCTCTATCCTTCCAGCACTTCCCTACCTTTCCTTTTCTCATTTACATACAGCTATGTCTGTCCATAGGCAGATGTCACAGGTTACTTTTGTGGGAGGGTCTAACTTGCTCAGAGGTCATTTCGGGGGGATCGCGGGGGATCGCAGTTCCCCCGGGTGAGGTACGGGGGGCGGGGCACATGATGAAGCCCCGCCCCCCTCTTCCGGCCGCCCCACTTCCGGCCCTCATTCAGCCAGGAGGAGGCAGGAGAAGAGAGAGGGTAAGTTGCTTCCTCCCTGCCTCTCCCCACCCCTGCCTGCCTGGGGCCAGGGAGGGCCTTCGCGGGGCTTCCTTGCACTCCTGCCGGCCTTACAGGTCCACCGCCAGGCCCCTCATGGTGCTCGGCAGTGGAGCTGCAAGGCCGGCGGTGGCCGGGACCGTTGGGGGCGGGGGGTGTGGCCTCATGACACACTTCCAGTGAAGTCAGGGGTGTGTGGCCTTATGACACACTTCCGGTGATGTCAGGGGGTGTGGCATATGCTAATGAGTTGTGCTAATGAGTTCCCCTAGCTCTTTTTCTACGAAACGACCCCTGAACTTGCTATTTTTGGGTAACTTTTTATATGTTTCTGTGAACCATATAACCTAGCTCTGGCTTACTATTACTTCAGGTCCACTCAGAACCTTACTCAGGTCTATTCATTAGGGTCGACTTCTAGGAAAGTATACTTGGGATTGCACTGTTTATTTACTGTATTCATAGCCTACCTTTCTCACCAAGATGGTGATTATATGATATAAAACAAAGGGATGCAATAGCATGAGATATCTAGTAAGCAATGCAAAATGCAATAGCACTGGGATTACAAATTAGAAACAGTGCAAAAAATATCAGATAGGACCAGTGTTCCCTCTAAACTGAATTAGTGTGAACCAGTTCATAGTTTTTTAGCCTCCGGCTCACACATTTTTGTCTTAGCTCAGGAAGGACGGCTCCAGAGCAAACTAATTTATGCAGTAGCCAAATCGCTCGCTCACAACTTTAATGCCAGTAGCTCACAAGACTCCACAGCTTAGAGGGAGTGTTGGATAGGACATATCAAATGATACAGAAAATAGACTTACAAAAGTAGAAAACAGTGTAGTGAGAGCAGGATAATATATACAATAAGTAGATAGTACATACCACAAGCAGTGGCACAGACTACACTTCCCTTTATAAAAGCTCTTTCCTGAACTGTTACATCATTCTTCAACCCTAATCCCTTTATTTAAAAAAGCCCTCCTGAACAATTTTGTTTTGCATCATTTGCAGAATGACAGAACTTGTGGAATATTTATATTACATATGTGATAAATGAATGAATGAATGAATGAATGAATGAATTTATTTTTACAGCGCATAGCCAGCAATATAGAACCATACCTGCAGGTATATTACCATTTAAGTAAATTACAATGTCAAAGAGTATCCAGATAGTAAATCTATTAAGATAAGACAAGGTTAATAAAAAATAAAATTATACAAACATAGTAATCACTAAAACCTGAAATACGGTATAATGTTGGACACAATTTAGTCTTACAAGGGATAAAATGGCGATAATAAAAGATCAATAAGATTAAAATCAGACAGTCCTAACCCGAATGGCTGCCCGGACGCTGATGAACTTTTACAACCAGAAAACAAAATTTCGCTATCTGCTGTAGCGTTAGTATGTGAGAAATGGATCAGACCAGTTTTTTAAAGTCTGGATTGATTTGGATATCTTCAATTCAATGTTGCTTCTCCTTTGTGAGAAATGGACCCCAGAGTTTTATTTTTGTATGGGTTTCTCTATGATATATTATGCATGGTGGTGAAAAGTGAAGTCAAGTCACAGCTGATTCATGGCCACCCCCATAGGGTTTCCAAGGCAAGAGAGGTTCAGAGATGGTTTGCCATTGCCTACCTCCACATCATGACCCTGGTATTCTTTGGAGGTTTCCCATCCAAATACTAGCCAGGGCCAACTCTGCTCAGCTTCTAAGATCTGATGAGATTGGGCTAGCCTGGGCTATCCATGTCAGGGCATATTAAGTATAAATGACAAAAAGTGGCATCGAGAAAAAAGAACAGTTGCAGTCACATGTGCCAGAAAAACGGGGGGGGGGGGAAGTGAGGCTATTTCCTCTGGAGGAATTTGACCCGCAGTTGTGCAATCACACAGTCCTTGAAAGCTGTGGGCACAGCCCGCCACTGCGGGATCAGACACAATCGTGAGTGAGTTGGGGAGGTTGCTGTTTGTTTCCGATGCGCTTAAACAAGGAATCGATGAATCGCATCTCCACACTGTGGGCTCCCTATGGAGTTTGCAATGATGTGCATACTGAGCAGGGGAGGGGAAACAGTGGCACGGAGTCGGGATGGCCTGATCAGAGCATCCTGATACCATTAGAGCGTGCTGGAGTGATCAGACCGGGGGAAGTCTGTCCGTGGCCCGTTGCAAACTGTTTTCTACTGGATTTTCCCCAGTGTCTGCAGCAGAGCAGAACAGGTTGCAGATAGCTGCAGGGCATTTCCTAGATGTTGTTGACTGATTGTGCCGTTTAAATCCACCCAGCATTTGTGCCTATGGTGGGTCTAATTGTGTGTATGATCACAGCCAACCATTAGCAACAGCAACAAAATGGGGTAAAATAAAATTAGTCAATGACAACATATGATATTACGAAAAGAACAAAATAATCTATATCAGCTCAGTTCTACTATTAACATTATGGGTATACATTGTGCACTTATGTATTTATGTATTTTCATTTCATGCATAGCCTGACTTTTGTTTTCTTCTCAATGAGGACCCAAAGCAGCTTATATCATTCTCCTCTCCTATCCATTTTATCTTCATAACATACCTGTGCAATAGCTTCAGTGGCACAGTGGAGATTTGTACCTGGATCTCCCAGATCCTAATCTTTCACTGTAACCGCTATACCACACGAGTACTGCAATTTACATTTTGCTTATAAACTGCATATAGAAACCATCCAACCATCCAACATGCACAGACAGTGCAAGAAAACCCATAAAACCAACAGTAAAAACTATGAAATATGAATGAACATATTTGCCCCGTCCCCTGCTAATAGAATAACCACATCATCTGCCTTCGGACTAGTGCGTCTCAGCTCCGTGCTATTGCTTTGTTAGCCTTCACTTCAGAATTTTGGAGTAGATTCACATCAGGATGTGCCACCATGAATCCTATCTAAACTGCTTCACCATGCTCAAAGGCATGTTAACTGTCTAGTGAAGATGAAGCCCAATCAATTAATCTATGTAAAAGACTTGATGATCGGTGCAATGAAAATGCAAATTATCATTAGAGGCTGTTTACTGCCTGTGTTGTACGCATGGAGAATTGATGCATAATGAAAGCCAAGTTAATAGGAGCAAGAACTGGGGGGGGGGGATTATTGTATGTTTTGATTGTGCCTGAATGAAGAATTGGTGATGGGGAAGAGGCTAGCATCCATTTTTGTAACCATGCGTTAACGCAATGGTTTTCAAGGTTGCTATCACTGACTACTTTCTGTTTTATGCAGCTGCTGAGGAACACCTGACCATACTGAAAAAGTTTCTAGGGCCTCAACTAGAGTACACATTCAGGTAATGCAGGTAACACAGGTTGTAGCTCCACATCAACTTTGACTGCCTCTTAAAAGCCCCAACATTTCCCCATTGCTGCAGCTTGCAGGAGAAGTTCTGTAGTGTAGGGTCTCTGGTCCTCCAAACATTTCTGATGGCCCACTTGGCTAAACAGCTGTTTTCAGAAGACCATGAGGAAAACAGCCCTGGCCGGGATGGTCTCAAAAACTAAACAAGATCAGCCCTGAGTAGTACTTGGATGGGAGACTGCCAAGGAAGTCCCGGGTTGCTACACAAAGGCAGTACTGTGTAGTGGGTTAGCCACATGGACGAAGGACAAAGACTGGCATAGTGCATAGCACGCTTTATTGGTACACAACACGAACATGGCTAACGGCCAGCAGGCAAACTATATACACTCTTGGGGACACACCCCTGGGCCCCGTTGGTGGGTTTGAATCTCCCGCCACGGTGCCCATTGGTTCCCCAGTGGAGGGACTAGGAGCCTAGTCCCTATTGTTATCCCAGAGTCAAGCTCTGGAATATTTGCTGGCCCCTGGTGGTGGTCAGTGGACACAACAGGCAGGCAACAGCAAACCACCCCTGAATGTTCCCAGCCTTGAAAACCCTATGGGGTCACCATACGTCAGCTGTGACTTGATGGCTCTCTACACTTACACAGCAGAAAACAAGATTTGTCCTCCCAGCTCAGACCTATTCAAGGGTGAGAATCCAGAGGCAGGCCTTGTGGGTTTTATTAAACACCCTCCTATCCTTTCCTTCCATAATTTGAGCACAGTGCAGATTGCACTCACAGCAGCTTTAGATGCCATGCATGTTTGAAGATGTGCATTTTGGCAGGTCCTGCCTACATGGAGCCATTTTCTAGGTCTCGGGCCCCAGAGTCACCATTTTTCTCCTCCACCAGAACTGCATATAAAACTGCAAGTGCTTCAGGATTCTTCGGCTCAGCAGCTTTTAAGACTGCCCGAGAGTCCTCCATAAACAAGCCTGTGCTTTCCAAAGATGGGGTGTAAGACAAACATCTCACTACAAAGTGTTCTAATGAAGAAGTAAAGCAGCAGAGGAAGCAAAAGGATGCATGACGCTGTCCCGTTTCTCTCTCAAAATATGCCCCTTGATCCCCACAGATCTTATTCAAGGTCCTACGTTTGGACATGTCACTTGAAGCAATCTTTTGATTCATTACAAATGGATCTTTGGGCCAAGCTACAGGTTACCAGGGAGATTACCTAATCGATCTCCCAATGTTTCCTTTTTAAAGAAATTCAGCTTGAGGGGCAGCTAAATTGTTTGATGTGATAGCACTGGGTGCTGGTGGTGCTGGGAGCTGTTTCATTCCCTCCCTTCGCACCAGTTACAAAACCAACATCACTCCCTACACTTTTTTCCATCTCTGGTGGGGGGGGGTCTTTCAAGGGGAAAAAATACAGGATGATTTTGATTGAGGAAGCCTTGTTAGGGGAAGGGTTAATCCCCTACTATACATTATAAACCACGGGGGAGGTACATTTTGTACAGGGCAGCAAAATCGCTTTACCCATCTCTTCCTTCTCGTGAAATTCCACCTGTGGGGGAACCTTCAAATGGGCTTCAGTGTTCCTTGGAGTAGCTGGTCTGGCTGAAGTCCATTTTCAAGTTCTGAACCATCTTTCGGCATGGATAGAGTCTGAGCCAACACCTTCTTTTCCCAGCAAAAGGCTTCTTCAAACTTATTTCTTCTTTACTTTCTTTTATTTTCTGAAGATAATGGATTGACATCTAAATCTTTCATAGCCAGCCATAAAAAATCCCCTTTTTATCTTTTATAGGAAGGGGGGGGATCCCATTTGATTCTATATCAGTCTTTTAAAAATTAATTTTGTTTCGGTGTGACTCCAAGAGTACGTACTGCTCAGGATTTGCTGTCACCTGATGACAGCCACTCTTGATCTAATGCATAACTTGAGACAGCGCCGATAAACTGTAAAACTTTTTTGCATCCCTACAAATTGATAGTGAAGGTAACAAAGCCTAGCAAAATGGGGAAAGAATGATGGAAATTGGGCCAGGGCGTTATCTCTTCACCCGATCACTTCCTAGACATCCAGGAGATATATGCAGTTTTGCACATCAGGTATCTCTTTGAATTTATATACCTTCTTGAATGTGTATGTGTCTATTTGATTTTCTTTCAGTACTTCCATATATTCCAGGAGTTCACTCTAGATTATGATTGCTTCTCTC
Organism: Gekko japonicus; assembly: GCF_001447785.1. Taxonomy (NCBI): domain Eukaryota; kingdom Metazoa; phylum Chordata; class Lepidosauria; order Squamata; family Gekkonidae; genus Gekko; species Gekko japonicus. Next base: position 306,017 of record NW_015170921.1, on the reverse strand, counting down.
CCCCCTCCTGCCTTTCTTGTGGCTGCTATAAAACAGTACATCGACATTGACTTTTAAGTGGGCTTAAGTTGGTAAAGTTCTATTATACATGTCTGCATCTAGGGAGCTGGAAACACACCTTAAACTCTTGTGTAGGGTTTCACTGTCAGAGTCTAGCTTCATTTGTTTCACAGTACTGATGAGCCGCATGGATGTCTACCACATGGTTGTTTGCTTGGCTGCATTATCTCAAACGTGGTGTAAAAAATAAGAGACTGCCAAACATTCTACTAAGAACATTCTGTTCATGTACCCTGGCTCCAAGCTGCTTGGGGCCTCAAAGGTAAGAACCAGCATTTTAAATTGTGCCTGGAAACAGATTGGTAGCCAGTGTAGATCTTTCAGCACATGGGGGATAAAATCCCTGTGACTAATCCCTGACAGTAGTGGCAGCATTTGGGACCAAACTGAAGTTGCTGCATGATGTTCAAAGGCAGCCCCACATAAAGTGCATTACAGTAATCTAAACTGGATGCGATCAGAAAATGGATCACTGTGGCCAGAGCACACTTTTCAAGCAATGGCCATAAGTGCTGATGAATCAGCCACAGCTGATAAAGGGTGCTTTGTGCCACAGAGGAGATCTGAACCTCCATTACAGAACCAAGTAGCAGTATGCACATACCCACCTCAACACCCTCCCCCCAAACAGGTGAGTAGATTTATCAACCCAGTCTTCAAGGTATTCATGCCACTTTTGCACTGCCTATTGTCCATCCTTTGGAATTTCATAGCCAGCAGTAAACACACACATCTCTCAAATACAGTGCCAAGCTTTTACTCAAGAGCCAGGTACTTCTCCCAGTGGTCCATCTCAGTAGTGCAATGACCAAACAGGAACTGGGGCCAATGTTGTTTTAGTGTCTTCTCTTCAAAGTGTTCCTGCTGGGCAGCTAAGAGCAAATAAGATCATTCTTCATCAGCAGTGTGTTTCTCCACTGGAACAAAATGGCTGCTATCTCTCATCTCTCTGATGGTGTCAACAGTTGCAATTAGAAGTTGGAGGGAGAGGACTCCAATCGGATTCACGTTTCTGGCTTCCTCTGCATCTGATGGCCTCAAAAATGGCAGTTGGATACTGAAGGAAGGGAGTATATGCTTATTTTAACTTCCCACCCACCCCTCCAAGAACCCAGCTATTTCATATTTTCCACATTGTAGCTGGAAGCTGGATTCACCCCATTGAGTAGCCTTGGTAATTACACATCAACCTCATCTTCCCACCCATAGCATAATCAGTCTGTGTTATCCCTGAGCCATGTAATGCATTCCATCTTCCTGAATATGCATGTTGGTTATCCTTTGGGGACAAATAGCCGGCATTGTCTGTTATCTTTTCCTTTGAGCCTACTGCAAAACAAGAATTCTAGTTGAAAGACTTTTTGCATTATCTGCTTGCCCTAGTTTTCCCAGATCCAGCATTCTCCTCCCAGCTGCTTTTTGCCTGGAAGTAAATGCACATGTATCTGCCAAACTCATCCCTTGGTTTAATCTGCCCCCCCCCACAACACACAACTCCTCTTTTGGGAAATCCCCCCCCACAAGTGGCTTATTTCAGATCTCAGAGTCCCGTGTCAGAGGCAGGGGGTTAATAAACAGACAAAGTTGGCAAGGGAAAGGCTGCAGGAGAAATTCAACCAGGTCAAGGGATCAATATCAAACTCACTTCCTGTGGTTGATGTTGTTGATGTTGTTGTTATTGTTGCCAGGAATTCCTAGCCCACCCACTCCAGTTATACTTACACAAGCTTAGGAGTTCTGCATTGGCACTGAAACTGAAATCCTGTCTCAAGTAAAACATTTATATTACATCTCAATGACAGTATTTAACAATCATGTCTCCCCACATTTCCAAACAGGTTTCAGTTTCTGCAAAATTGTTTGTTTCTGCATTTGGTGTGGATTAATTTGGAAAGAGATTTCATAACACTGTTTCATAATGGCAGCATCAAAACAAACAAATTGCAGCTGCCATTTCCATGAGACGCAACATTCCCAAATTCAATCAAGCAGAGAAAGAGAGGCATGTGTCCTGTCAGATGTCTTCTATCCTTGAAAATAATATCAGGAGCTGTAAGGTGTGCTTAAAAAGCTCAAGCATAATTGAACATCTAGTGGGCCATTCCAACTATAAGGTGTTTACTAATTACTTGTTAATGATTATGGAGCTGACCTCAAGATGGTGTTTTAACCTTGAGATCATGTAAAGACAGGTTGTAAATTACCGACTCTGGTCACATAGTTGTTATAGCAATGAGCAGGGCAAATTCTTGGGATGCAGCTGAACTCTGTCCCAATCAGAATTTACCACCAGATTTATGAATTCTAGTTGGAGAAGAATGGGGCACAGGCTAGACCTGAGGTTTACTAAAATTGTTTATTATTGTCAGCTTCTGGGAGTCCCAAGGCATGGCTCATCATCAACACACACAACTGTATAACTCTAATGTGTCACACATCTGTGAGCTCAGATGTCTTACTGACATATTATTTATTTATTTATTTATTGTTTCATTTCATTTATATCCCGCCCTCCCCGCATGCAGGCTCAGGGCGGCTTACAGGGCACAGAGTGCTATAAAACAGATAAGTTAAAAACAACAGGAATTAAAACAAGGCACAACTCGCAAGATACATGGAAGACTAAACTTACACATTCTCCATTACATGTCAGGAAGAGGTCCATGATCGAAGTCAGAAAGGGAGGACGGCATGACCCATGGCAGGAGCCATGATGTTCCAATTTCTCCTACTCCGCATAAATGCGGTGGTGGTAGTGGCGGCGGCGGCCCCTATGCAAAAGCCTGGCGGAAGAGCTCTGTCTTGCAGGCTCTGCGGAACTGTAAAAGGTCCCGCAGAGCCCTGATCTCTTCCGGGAGCTCATTCCACCAGATAGGGGCCGCCACCAAAAAGGGCCGAGCCCTCATGATAGCTAGCCTGGCCTCTTTTGGGCCCGGGGTCACTAAACGGTGCTGTGACCCCAACCGAAGTGCTCTTTGGGGTCTGTATGGGGAAAGGCAGTCCCTCAGGTATGTCGGACCCTGGCCATGTAGGGCTTTAAAGGTAAGCACCAGCACTTTGAATCGGATCCGGTACACTATAGGCAGCCAGTGCTGCGCCTTCAGCACAGGTTGGATATGTTCCCATTTAGGGACACCTACCAACAACCTGGCCACCGCATTCTGCACCAGCTGCAGCCTCCGAATTTGAGACAAAGGCAGCCCCATGTAGAGAGCGTTACAGTAGTCTAGCCTTGAGGTGACCGTCGAATGGATCACTGTGGCCAGATCATCGCAGCTGAGAAAGGGGACCAACTGCCGCACCAACCGAAGATGGTAAAAGGCAGCTCTAGCAGTGGCCGCTACCTGGGCCTCCATCGTTAAGGTGGGGTCCAGGAGCACCCCCAAACTCCTAACCTCCTAAGCTGGCACCAAAGGAGCCCCATCGAAGGCCGGGAGTGGGAGTCCCAATCCCATTCCACCCTGACCCAGACACAGGACCTTCGTCTTCGCCGGGTTTAACTTCAGCCGGCTCAGTCAGAGCCACCCAGCCACGGCCTGTAAAGCCCGTTGAAGATCTTCTGGGTTGGAGTCCAACTGGCCACCCAACATCAGATAGAGCTGGGTGTCATCTGCATATTGATGACACCCAAGCCCATACCTCCGGACAATCTGGGCGAGGGGGCGCATATAAATATTAACTATAATATATATTCACATACACATATCCTAGTTACCAACATTCTATTACACCAGAAGAAACAGAATCTAGAATAGGACTATGCAGATGAAGTAGAGGGGTTGTGAGATCCTAAACCGAGTTACACCTTTCTAAGCCCATTGAATTCTTAGGATTGTCATAGCAACTCATTTACAGAGGCAGCAAACCTCTGAACACCACTACTAGGAGGCAGCACCAAGTGAAGGCTTGGGCTTCAATGCCTTCTTGGTTGCCCCTACCTGCAGGGCAACTGATTAGGATACTGGACGAGATTAACCACTGCTCTGGTTCAATAGGTCTCTTCTTATGTGGCTCTACTCAAGCCACAAATCTTACCTTTCCAAAAGGGGACAGAGTAATTTGCTGCACAGGATGGTTCTTGTAAACACAGCCTCTCCTGTAAATTACTCTTCCCAATCTTCTTCAGAATTTCTCACCGCAGTTGATAGAAACTGTAATTTTTGTAGCCTTCAGCATTGAATTGGAATGGTGAAAAGGCTTACAGTTTCCACCAGCACTTGAAACCCAGTAAGTCCTGAGCATGAGTCTTCAACAGCTATTGGTCAGCAGCCTATGAAATGGTGATTTCCAATGAATATGCAGATACACTTGAAATGCTGCTCATTTTTAATTTGCAGACCGATAATTGATACAACCATATGGAGCACTTGATTCAACAGAAAATGAGTGTTCTGAGCAGGGTAAGTTCTACAAGCGTTTTTTCCTCCTTCTTTTGTGTTGCTTAAGTTGTACAATCAAAAATGTTACATGCAAAGACACAGCACCCACTAGTTACCAAAAGCAAGGAGCTGGTGTCTCTAGTACTTGACTTTCTCCCATGTAAGAGAATGGTTGCTATTCATTATGATGAGGAAAAGCAAAGCATTGCAGTTCAAGGTTGATACAGTGTGTACCTGAACAGAGCATCCAGACATGTGCTACATTTCACTTGGTTCCCTGTTCTATCACCCTTTGCTATTTTGGCATGTATATCTTACGTTTTTGCTACCTGTGGAAACAGTGAGCATATAAAAGAGTATATTTGAACAGAAACAGTTTCATATGTTCACAATAGATCTAGCACTAGCAGCATATCTGGATATTAACTTAAACTGTATAACATTAAGAACATTTAACTTTCGATGATGTATCATCATACACTTTATAGCAAGCTAACTATAGACAATATTAGTCAAACTTTATCAGTAAATATTTGAAAATATGCTGTCTAGGTCTACAGGAATCATCATTATTTAATCCTGTAGATTGATTTACATAATTTGTCTTTAAAACATTTCGATTGATTTTTTTTTTAGTGCTCCATCAAATTTTCCTTTTTCTGTTAGAAAAAAATTGGGGGGGGGGAATCAGCTATGTCCCCCCACTATTTTTTCTCATTACTACTCAAGATATACCCAGAAGATACTCTCAAGATAGATTCTTGATCAGTAAGAGGGTGGGTTTTTTTCTGAGCACAAATGAAAAGTTTGTGACTGAATATTTACTCTTGGAGTTCTTCCTCTGTCCTCCTCACAACAATTCCATAAGGGAGATTAGGTTGAAAGATAACAATTAAACGAAAGTCATCCGGTCACCCATTGCTGAATATAGACTTGAACCAGAGCTGCTTACAAATTCCTCTCTCCAGTAGGAATTTACTTTGGAATATGTTCCCCTGATGCAAGTTGTCCATCTAAGCAATGGGTCACACCAGCTTTTAGAGGGGGATAAACATTACCACTATAAAAGTATGGCTGTGGAAGAGTGAATTGAATCAAATTGTAACATGCATCAAATGTAATACACCATGTACAAAGCAAATCTCAAACAGTGCATCATGTAAACATTCATACAAATGAAGTTCACAGAAATTGGTATCGGATCATCAGAAGGATGTGGAATAGAACATCTGAGACACCAAGAGTATAGAACTAGTAGGAAGATGAATGTATCCAACTGAAATTTAAACTCTCCTGTCCAAGTCTAGCACTGTTCATGACACCGCATTTGCTTCTCTGCTCTCACCTCATTCCTCCTCTCCATGTATGATCTCTATTTCAATGCTTGCCTTAACATTGCAATATATGACATCTATAATAGGTGGTATAACAGCCGTTGGGAAGAAGTTGGAAGCATGAAGCTGAAAAACTTGAGACATAAATAAGCCCTTAACAATCACGTTATTGAGATGAGATCTAAATAGAATTCCAGAGGCAGGAATATCTCACAGAAAGATTCAAATGATAACCCGGCATCGTTCTGCTGTTCCTGCAACTTCTAATACTGTTATCTTTATTTGCAGTAATCATTGCTAAGAAGGTTAACTTTTCTAATCCTTTGTCTGACTCCAATCAGTGACTGTATCTTTGGAGCCAAGCTATCTTTATCTCACATTTCCAGTGCATGCTGTCTTTGCCTTTAGTGGATTTCTCAAGCAATTTAACATGGCAGACCACCCTCATTGGAATGGCACGTGCACATGGCAGCTGCTTGTTTTTTCGTTTTTCCTTGTCACAAGCAAACAGAAGTGAGGGGAATGCTCCTAGAAAGAGAGAGGCAGCTATGCTTTCCCTAGCTCCAACAGCAGGAAAGGAATGCAGATATTCCAATTTTATGGCATACACAGTTGAGTCACAATGCAGGTTGGCCTCTGTAACCACAAGGTTATGTCATTTAAGAATGCCATCCCTCTCTAATATAGGGTTGGCCAACCTGTGGCTCAGGAGCCACATACGGTTCTTTCACACATATTGTGTGGCTCTTGGCAGGGTGGTCGGGGAAGTGAAGGGGAGGCTTGCCTCCCCAACTGGTCTTCCCTTCCCTAGCCAGCGTTCCCCTCCCTGGGTAGGCTTGAGGTGGGGAGGGAGCAGAGAAAGAAAGCAACTTCAACTTAAAATGTGTTCTCAAAGCCCCCCCCCCACCAGCTTGGAGAAAGCATTTGTTTTTTTAAAATATCATTATCAGTATCTGTTTTTACCCCTTTTGTTTTAATTTCTGGCAGTCTTATTTAATGTTAATGTTAATAAAAAGCAAATTTGCATATTTTCCAATAAAAATATGTGTGTAATATTTGTTCATGTCTTGTGACTCTCAGAATCTGATATTTTTTCTATGTGGCTCTTGCGTTAAGCAAGTTTGGCCACCCCTGCTCTAATACTTTGGATTATTGGGTTGGTTCTAATAAGAAGTATTACATGGATTATCTTCTTGGGTATGTGGAATTAACTATTGGATCAAGATGATCTTTTAGAGAGGTCCTACTTGGTATGCTTCCACTTCCCAAGATAAAGTGGGTTACAAGGACAGAGAGGGTATTTTAGATGATGGCACTGCAGCTTTGGAATTAGAGACACTATGGCTGCGTTCACACGGGCAATTTGATCCGTTCCCCTTGCTGTTCCCTTATTGATTTAAAGTGCATGATCAGACAGCAACATGCGTGTTTTGTGGATCCCCGATAAAGTCACATCCTGTTGGTCTGAGCCGCTTCAAAAATGGATTTCCTGTCGTCTAGCCACTCTGTTGCGCAGCCAAGCAGTCAGGCAGGTCCCACTGAGCTCTTGCTTTCCGGCCACCATCCCCCCCCCAAGTTAGCGAGGAACGCACAACTGTATATATGCACCCCCGGGGGGGGCTGTTAAAAACCTTGTTTTCTTTTGAAAAACTCTCAAAGAAAGACACCCCTTTTTTGCAGCTTTTTAATATCGTTTGGGGAAGGGGTAAATGGAAAAGATTAGAGGGAGGACGGCAGCGGACTCCATTTCCCAGCAGTCTCTTCACCACTTGTGCAATTGTTCTGTGGACTTAATTTTAAAAGAAAATAGCCAACAGCCCCATGAACTCCATATCCCAGCATGTTGAGTGCTTCTGGGCATGTTCCTAAGGGCAAACGTCTAAAAAAAATGGCTGACGGGCTGACTCCCTGCTTTCTGCCCTCTGGCCATGAAAGGAGGGGTAAAACGGCATTGAAGCATGCTAAAATGGGTGAGTCTGGTCAGGATTCTCTGCCACAAAATAGCATGGCTTAATTTGAGGCGGAGTGACAGTGGATTAAACTGCCCATGTGAATGCAGCCTACAGATTTTTGCAGTCTCTCACTTGAAAAATCCCAAATTCGATTTTGTTCCCATCTAGTGCAAAATCTAATCACAGGCTTGTATTTCCACATCATTTTCTGTTCCCTCTGGGTGAATTTTTGCATGAAATGTATGCAATTTTAACATGATTTTTGTGTGTGTGTCAATAACTAAAAAATTGTGTATAAATGTAGTACAATCTACAAATTACGTCAAAGAAACTGGGAATTCCAGAAATGAAAGTGGATAAACTGGCCTCTTGGGAGGAGGCATGGACTCCTAGAACACAGCTGCCAACCCAACTCAGGGATGTGCTGGGAGGAAATGTATCTGATGGTTAGTCTCTTTGCCATCTGTGTGAAGAATAATAATAGGTTTTTCTCTAACCTAAGGTGTCTCAAAGTGGCTTACAATTACCTTCCCTTTCTCTCCCCCCCACCACACTCACCTTGTGAGGTAGGTGGGGCTGAGAGTCCTGAGAGAACTGTGACTGGCCCAAGGTCACCCAGCAGAATTCATGTGGAGCAGTGGCGATTCAAACCCAGTTCTCCAAATTAAAGTCTGCCACTCTTAACCACTACAGCTACAGCACACTGGCTGTCATGCGTGGAGTGACTCCTTGTTGGTGATGCTCTTGAAAACTTTGGTTGCACTGTGACTCAGAACCAAACAACAATGTGGAATGTCTACCTCCTTAGAAAGAAGTGCTGCTACCCATGCCTACTGACTTGACTAACAAAGGTGAGGGAAAGATTTAGGTTTTGAGTGGGGTTTGGATGCAGGCTGTGAAAATGAGCAAATGGATAGAAATACTAGAGTAATATGCACCATCTTTCTTACCAAATGCAGAAGACTGAACATTATACTAAAGTGACTGAGAATTAAAAAAAAATCCACTACAATCCACTTACGCCACAAACTATGATGAGAGTTTGTGTCATGCATTCTCCAAGAACCTTCTGAAACATTTGGTCAGCATCTTGTACCAGAAACAGAAGCTGATCAAGGAGAAGCTCACTGAACTTGATTCCTCTCTACAGAATCAGCCTCCTTCAGAGGAATTTCACAACAGGAGACAAGGCATCTACAATATGCAACTAACTAAAAAGCACAAAGACAAAAAAAATCCAACCTTTTACAAGCCACGGCTAGTCACAACAACAACCTTACCAGAAATATTGTTAACCTTTCCCAGCATACTCTCAGCTGAGCAGAGGAGTCTGTCCTTTCAAGAGGATTATTATTCTGCCCCACTAAACCCACACAGACAATACAGCTCAGTGGAGACCTGGAGACCTTTTTCTGCCATCTACGTTTAAAGGAATACTTTCAGCACAGCACAGAACAGAATACACTCAGATAGGCAGCCTCCTCACAGCTTCAACAATCTACTGCTGAACAGCACCTTCTCACCATTCCACCAATGAACAGTATGAGGATGATCAATTAGCTCCCACTCAACACTATAGGAAGAAGAACTCTATGTGGATTCCCCCTGAAGGTCGCAACACCACACTGGGCCACAGACTTCCTGAGGAAACTGCAGTCCATCGACCATCTCCCAGAACACAGCATTCTAGCCACCATAGATGTTGAATCTCTGTACACCAACATCCCCCATAAGGATGGACTGCAAGCCATTAGAAACATCATACCTGACGACACCACAGCAGGTATTACCACTGAACTCTGCATGTTTGTTCTTACCCACAACTACTTCAGGTTTGGTGAGAACTTATACCTTCAAATCAATGGCACAGCCATGGGCACCCCTGTGGCTCCACTGCATACTATCATTTTCGTAGTGGATCTGAATTCCTGTCACCTCTCCTGTACTTGAGATACATAGATGATATTTTCTTTGTCTGGACCCATCACAGGGCCTCAAATGATTTCACTAAGCTTTGAACAACTTCTACCCCACCATCAACCTAACTATGAATTACTCTACACAACACATAAACTTCCCAGACACCATAGTACAGGTATACAAGGGACACACAAGTAGCACATTATACTAGAAACCAACAGATCAGCAAACATATCTTCATGCCTCCAGCTACTACCCCAACCACATCAAACAATCCATTCTCTACAGCCAAGCCCTATGCTACAGTTGCATCTGCTCCAACTCCTCAGACAGAGGTACTCACTTGAAGGATCTGCAGCAGGCATTTTGCAACTACAATATCCTGATATGGTAATAAAGATGACTGTAAAGGCCAGAATGATACTCAGGGACAGCTTGCTACAAGACAAGCGCAAAGAAAATGGAAACAGAACACCACTGGTGGTCACATACAGCTTACACCTTAAGGCAGTTCAGGCCCCAGTCACACGGGCTGGATATCGTGGGGGGGAGGCGTGCCTGTTTGCCCCGCAGCGAAATAATGCGCTACTGGGCGATCAGGCGTCCCCTCGCAGTCCCATCGAGGTCCCGTGGTTAGGGGGGAGGTGCCAATCACACGACACACCAAAGAAGCGGCGCGGCACGGCAAACAGGGTTGTGTTGTTGTTGTTTTTAACCTGAAGTACGCGCATGCCCCGTTGGGTGCTTGTGCGCATCTCTGGAGACTTCGGGGGGGGACCTTTTCACAATGGGGCATGGGCGGGTGCCGGATGCCACCGGAAACATGATCAGATGCCCGCCCTTGCCCCGCGGTTTCCGGAAACTAGTACCTCCAAGGTACTAGTTTTTTACCGCACGTCTTTGGCGGGAAGCCTTGGGTGAGCCACGGAAGCTCTACGCTTCCCAGATGTGGTGAAATCACGTCCGGAAAATCCACCTATCTTCCATCCCTCTAGCATGGCTAATGCTCCATGTGACCGGGGCCTCAACATATTATTAAAAACCTACAACCCATGCTAGATAGTGACACTTCCCTCACACAGGCACTGGGGGACGGACCTTTACTGGCTTACAGGCAGCCTGCTAACCTAAAACCACTTCTCACCAGCAATGATAAACTACTTAACAGTAAAATGGACTTTGGTACTAAGGCCTGCAACAAGCCAAGATGCCAACTGTGTTCTCATGTAGATCCTACCAACACCATCAGTGGACCAAGCAACATCAGCCATACCATAGGTTCATACTCCTGCCTATCCTATGTGATTTATGCAATCATATATCATTTTTCAGGAATGCCCTTCCACCCTCTACATTGGACAAACAGGCCAGTCTCTACACCAAAGAATAACTGGATATCAGTCTGACTTTAGAAACCACAACCTTCAAAAACCAGCAGAGGAACATTTTAACCTTCTAGCACATTACTTTACTGACCTAAGAGTAGCAGTTCTCTTACAAAGGGAATGAAAAGGGAGATTAGATAGACTGCTGAATTGCAACTGATAATGAAACTCAAGACAATGCAAACTCCTGGACTGAACTGAGAGCTAGATTTCTTGTCTCATTACCAATGCTGTTTTCTCCAGCATGGTGTAGTGGTTAAGAACAGTGGACTCTAATCTGGAAAACCATATTTGATTTCCCATTCCTCCACATGAAGCCTGCTGGGTGATCTTGGGCCAGTCACAGTTATCTCACAAGGTGCCTGTGGGAGGGGGGGGAGGCAAGGAGATTGCAAGCTGCTTTGAGACTCCTCAGGGTAGAGAAAAGTGGGGTATAAAAACCATTTCTTCTTCTTCTCCTCCTCCTCCTCCTCCACATATCACACCTTATCCAATCACACCTGCTATAGTCATTTGCTGCTGTTGCCATTTGGCATCTGAAATCACTCCACTCTCCAAGATACAATGACAGATGGGCTCATGTTCTAGCTGTATATGCAGAAGTGAGCAGTGACTAATGAAAGCTCGTACCCTGCCACACATTGTGTTAGTCGGCTTTGAAACGGAGATGAGCACCGCAACCCTAGAGTCGGATTCGACTGGCTTTCAAGCAAGGGGACCTTTACCTTTTAAGGGGCTACTGGATTCTTGTTCTTTTCTAATGCACCATTTTGTTTTCGCTTTAATTTGGGAAATCCATCTTTCTCTGCATGTTCTGCCTCCCAGCAGCAGAAAGGGAGAGAGCAGAACAGGGTGGTGGTGGGGTCAGCTGTGATTGGTGGTACAGGCTGTAGACTTAACCAGACAAGGGTATCACTGTGCATCATGCTCCTCCTCAAATTTAAAGCAGAAGGAAGAAAACATCCTTAGTTTATAGGCTATTAAAATTTCCACTGGAGTTTGCAGTGCAGGCAGGGGCAGGCATAGGCTAGCTTTGCTTTCCAAGAGGCAGCTGGAAGATGTCTTTTTTGTTTGTTTGTTTGCTATTGTTTTACAAAAACGAACTTGACACCCATAATAGGATCTGGCTTGAACAAGTAGAGGATTGAGGCTCTGGCCACCCCACCCCCCTATTTGGAATGGCTATTCCTCTGCTACCTCAAGCACTGAGCCATTTTGCTGGTGTTGCATAGCAGAGTCATTGCAAACTGCATCAAACATGTGCTGCATCACCTCTGGGATAGAGGCTTTCTTCAAAGTTTGTTGGCTTGAATTAAGCCATTTGAAAAGACTGTCAGAAAGAGAGCAAAAAGAGCCCAAAGATTAATGAATACCACATGCTATAGAATGTTTTCCCCTGCCCATAGCAATTTATTTTATTTTTGTTGGGCATCCGCATTTATGTTAAGCATTTTTTAATACAGAGCTTAAATTGGTGCCGTATTAAATACCCCAAAGGATTATTCCTTGTAGCATGACAGCCGTACGGTGCCTATGATCTGCAGCTTTAATAGTCCCATGAGTGCTTTAAAGGAGGGGGGACCAATGACAACTAGCAATTGAACCACAGTGACAGCTGAACAGCTGGCACTCATCTAAGGGTGCTGCCACCCTTCATTTAAGATCCATTTTTTAATCCGTTTTTTTGTAGCTTACCATCTGGATCAAACTAGAGATGAAAGAGTTTGGGGAGGTCTTGAAACTACTAGGAGGGAATGTACCTAGAACCCATCCAGCGGCAAACTTAGTCCCTGGAACATGTGAAAGATTAAAGGATGAGCACCATGCTTTTGAGGCACTGCAAAGCACACATGTAGCATCCCGAGGCTCTGACCCCCGAATTCTTTCAGGTGATAGTTGCTATATTTTTTAAAGTTAGGGCACATTTTGTCTGAAGTGATATTTGGAGTGAATCTGGAGGATTCCCCTGTGCAGGGGAATTGCATGGCAGAATTTCCAGGGTATTTGTGATATAGTTACGATAGGTGACATTTCACACATACATCACTACCAAATATCACCTAAAATTCCATTTGAGGCACTTCTGATGAAATTTGGAAGGAATCCATAGTTTTGTACCCAGAACTATCCAGAATGCTTTTATTTATGTTAGTTGCCTTGAATTTGGGGGGAATATATGGAGATACAACATCAGAAACAAATAATTGGTTTATTCCTCTCATCTGATGGCTGTTGCAGAGTGGCATAGTGACTCTGCAAATGAGCTAAAAGGTCCCTGATTCAAATCCTGCCTCCACCACAGACTCATTAGCCAGCTTTAGCTGAGCCACTCTACCCCAGCTTCAGTCCTTCATCTGTAGTGCATGGGATTCATAACACTGGCCAGTCTTACAGGGCTGATGTCAAAAAGTATGGCAATAATATAGTTCTCTGCCATCAGTATGTTTGGGTGTACAGGGGAAATGTACTACACATGATCCTTTCAATAAATGTGATTGCTGTTTCTTTGGTAAGGGGCAACCTGGGGTCTGGTACATGGGTTCTAGGTTGTTGCCCCTTTTCAGAAGAAACAGCAATCACGTGTGTTGAGAAGACCACATGTAGTGCATTTGTTCTGTACATGTGGTCACAGTGCTCAGAACATAACATCTGAAAAGGACTGGTGCCTATTGATCTGAATACTGAAATACTTATGCAAGTGCTTTTACATGTGGAGTAGCTTGTCTGTCAAGTGTTCTCTTCAACTACATTTTCCCCTATCCCTGTATAAAGGCAAATGTCTTTCTAGAAGTAACCTGTACCTTTCTAAGACAGCAAATATTTATTTAAACTGTTTCTGTAACCTAAATAGAAGGGATTCTTCTGGTAGTTACTTCTTCCATTCCGACTGAAATGCTGTCATGACTTTGCCAGTTGTCCATCATAAGTATTTCAAAGAAGCATGGTAGACTGTAATGAGCTGGACAGAACGGAATACAAGCATGGAAAAGTTATCCTTACAATTACTGTGAAAGTAAATGCTAAAATTATCAAAGTACCTAGCATTGCCTTTTAGCAAGTAATAGTTTTAAAAGCAAATCAGTTTTCAGCTGTTTGTCTCACTGCTTTTAAGGATAATCAAATAGCCCAAATTACCCACCAGGTAATCTCATCTATTTTCCTTCTGAGACTTCCATCCAGAGAAATCTAATTTGCTTGTCACAGGAGTACATATTTATAGAGAAATATCAATTCTTATCTTTAAACCCTGTATATCATAATCATGTGATATTATTTAAATAACTGATTTGTTCATAACTAATAAGAGATAAGCAACATGAGTGCTGATTAGCTAGCATAATCATGTGATATCTAGATAATGATTGGTTCTTAACTAGATAAGCAACATATGAGCAGGTACATATGAGATACATCTGGTAAAGCAAGATAAGAAGGCCAATCTCAACTTTTAGCCTAGTTTTTTCTGTAACTAGTTCAACTAAGTGTCTATGATTAAAGTACTCGAAGCAAACAAAATTTATGGACGGTTAAAAAGTCCTTGAGCTCTGTCTTGACTAGTTTGCAAACTCAGCAAGAAGAAGTCTAGTGATATCATAGCTACCACTCCCCTTTCCCAACCCTTATTCTCTCCAGGCTGCACCCCCAAAATCTAATTCCCCCCCCCCAACTCACAGTTGGCAAGCCAAAGAAAATGATCCTAATCCTTTTTTCACAGGGCATGCAAAAACATTTTGTTTTGCAAGGCTTTTAGCAATCTTTTGTTTTTATTCTGTTTGAAAAGGAATTGTCTTTAACAATTCATGCAGAAAGAGTAGGGTATGTATGGACATAAGTGCCAAGTCACAAGTGACTGATGGCAACTCCAACAAGGGTCTTTCAAGGTTAGCAGGAAACAGATATGGTTTGCCATTGCATCCCTCTGCAGAGCCTTCCTTGGTGGTCTCCCTTCCAAGTTCTGACCCTACTTAGTTGCTGAGATCTGACAAGAATAGGCTATACCATGCTGCCTTCCCTCCCAAAGAGTAGGGTATCCTTTTCTTCAAGAAAAGAAAAGAAATTGATTCTCAGACATGAGCAGGTAGGAATAATTACTTCACAACTTTTCAAAGTTTCACCTGTTTCACATCAAGCTGTAGGAGCAGGTGCCCCGGTCACACGGGAGGATTTGCCCCATGGGAGGGACAGATCAGGGTTGCATCAAGCGGGCGCGATCATACCACAGCATCTGGGAAGCGGTGCACACCCGTCTCCGATCCGTCCCTTCTGGGTGAAGACGTGGCTCAAAAAGGTAGTAGCAAAACAGCACTACCTACCGGTTGCTGTGCAGCACGGGCAGGCGTCTGATCGCCGACACGCCCGTCTCTCCCGCAGCATGCAAGGTCCTGCCGAATTGCACATGCAAATGCATGCGCGGCAGGTTCGCCTCACTCTCCGGTCCGTGGCTTCCCCCCAGCATCTGATCATCCCGGGGAGGAACTACGTGGCGGCTGGGGGGATCTGTCTGATCCCGCCGCCGTGCTTCTCTTTTGATGCGGCTCTAAAAAGCCACACTTCAGTCGTGCCTTTCCCCCTATATACACGTGTGTGTATACACACACACACACACACACACACACACACACACACACACATATATATTTGCCATTCCTATTTTTTATACCCCTGTGCAACCTGTGTTCTTTTTTTGAGCCTGACAAATTGTGACTGCACTATCTTGGCTATAAGGATCTCGAAGTGTTGTAGCTGTGATTACCTTTCCAGTGAGGGGAAAGGGTGAGGGGTGGCTAGAAAAAAAATGCTTCCATTCATCCCTTTGCCCTAAGGTAAATGCTGTTTGTCCTGGAAAATCAAATTAACTGCCTCTTTTCACTGCTGATTTTGCTGGAATCCTGAGGTTCCCTGAACCAAGAGCCTTTTTTTTTGTTTGTTTCCTGGCAGACAAGCTTTGTCATGCCTGCTCTATATCATTTCAGTCTTTCCAACTCATCCTGCGAACAACGATTCTGGATTTTCTCTTTGTGGCTGAGAGATTGTTTAGGGGTGCTTCTCAGTTCACACAGACAGACCACATTTTGTTCCATGACACACACAAATTACAGCAAACACACCACTGGAATCACTGTTTTTATTTTCCAGAGGGCAGCTCACTGGCTTGGAGAGCCTTACAAATGCTGGATATGCATTTTACCGAAAGCTTTGCTCAGCTGCCGCCAGCAAGCCGAATGGGCATCAGTCAAGCCTCTCATCGTATATTTGGAGCAGCAGGTGGCTTTGTTCCTGGAAATAAAACAAGCGTGAGGACTGTACCAAGCATTGCAAACAGTTTCATTGATTAATGGATTCAAATGAATTCAGCAAGTAATGTCCCCTGATTATATTGTACATCTGTCACTGCAATGCAAGTGAGAAGGGCGGGCAGACGGCGGCTGTCGGCGACCCAAACACGGCAGATTTCATTTGAATTAAAAATGCCACATCCCAAATTTAGCGGAGGTGGTGCAGCATCAGGAGAGGAACAGAAAGCACATCTATAACACACAAAGTTGCCGGCATGCATACTTTTAGTTCTTGTGTAAAGTTAGGATCGCCAGCTCTGGGTGGAGAAATACTTGGAGATGGGGGGGGGGCATGGAGCCTGGGGAAGGCAAGGTTTGGGGAGGGGAGGGATCTGAACAGGATACCATGCCATCGAGTTCACCCTCCCATGCAGCCATTTTATTCAGGGGAACTGACCTCTGTTGTCCTGAGAACAATAGTAATGGAGGGAGATCTCCAGGCCCCACCTGGAGGTTGGCAAAAGTAGGATTGGGAAATTCTTGGTGATTGGGGGTGGAACCTGGGTTGGGCAGGGTTTGGGGAACCTGGGAGAGAAGGGTTTGGAGAGGGGAAGGCGTACATTGGGGCAAAATGCCATAGAATCCACCCTCCAAAGCAGCCATTTTCTCCAGGGCATCTGATTTCTCTTGCCTAGACTTCAGCTGTAATTCCTGGAGATTTCCCGGCTCCACCAAGAGGCTGGCAGCCCTGTGTGTGATGACGGTTGCCAGTTTTTCACCTGGCCTCTGTAACTTTGCTTTTAAAAGCAGCATGAAACACTGTTTTCCATACCTCAAGCTATTGTTGCAGATGTAGTAGTATATTGACCCTCCTGGCTTGCCATACTAGGGTCCCGGTCACACGGGCTGGAAAATGCAGGGGGGAAGCATGGCTGTTTGCCAGAGAGCAAAGTAACGCATGGCAAGCCAATCACACATCCCGTCGAGGCCCCTTGGTTAGGCTGTTAGGTGCCGATCACAGGGCTATCCTGCAGCGCGGCAAAGAAGCGGCTGGGGTGTGCAAAAAAAATTTTTTTGGCCCATTTGGATTTGGCCAAATCGGGCAGAATCAATTTTGGCTGGCAGTAAGACTCCCGTATGTCAGTTTCGTCAGTACCAGCCCATTCCGGAGTCTTTCTGCCAGCCGAATGTCAATTTCAGCCCCATTATATCCTATGGGCCACTGAAGTCAATGGCAAAGATATAGGGTATATTCTGGGGGCTGGAGGGGGAGACTCCAAACTCGCAGGATAGCTGCTGGAGCCTCTCCCCAAGATACCAACCAAGTTTCAAGAGCATTGGATCAGGGGGTCCAATTCGATGGTCCCTCAAACAGGTTGCCCCTATCCCCTCCATTGTTCTCTATAGTGGGGGAAAATGTTACTGCCTGCAGCAGCCCGAAAGGGGTCCGAACGGGCCATTTTCAGGGGTGCATTCAGTTCGGACGAATGCACATCCCTGGAAGTGGCATGGTGTGATCACACCGGCAATCACTAAACACCGCTTCCGTGGCAAACAGGGATTTTTTTCCTCACCGAACGTTGTACACCGGATGCCACGGGATTCAAGCGGAAACACGACCAGATGCCCGCCCTTGCCCCGCGTTTTCCAAAAACTAGTACATTGTATGTGGTGGTTTTTTTACTCTGCATCTTTGGCGACAATCCATGGGTTAGCCATGGGTGCACTACACTTCCCAGATGTTGCGGTGTGATCGTGCGCCAAAAATCCACCTATCATCCATGTCTTTAGCATGGCAACTTCTCAGTGTGAACAGGGACCTAGGAACTGCAGGAACGCAGCATCTCAACAAGACCAGTTTCACTTTCCATTTGCAATTCAGTTTCACTCCTGTTAGCAACTAGTTCAGTACAAGATATCTTCCTCTGGTTAAAATGAAGGTCTTGTTACTTGTGTACCTTCGATATGGCCTCCACATTTCAGAGCCAGTGCAGTGTGGTGTTGCTTTCGGAATTTGGAAAATCAGGTTCTGAACCTCAAATCCACATTCTGCCACGGAAGCTTGCTAGGCGACTAGCCTATCTCAGAGGGTTGCTGTGAAGATAAAATGATAGAGAAGCAAGTACACTGCTCTAAGCTCTTGGAAGGATGGTTGGGATAAAAATGTAGTAAACTGAAAATAGAGGCATTCTTTGGTTCATTTGGCAGACTCTTCAGTGAACTCAGCGCTAGCCATGCAGCTACCATTCAGAGGTGTACTACATCTGGAACTGGAGGTTCTACTTAGCTATCATATGAATTTTTGGCATCCCTGTTTAAAACTGTCTGAGCTAACTGTCATCACTATATATCAGCTTCATATAGTAACTGTGAGGTTCCTGGGTTGTTAGTATACATTGTGTGATGTGATGTGTATTTAGAGAAAAGAAAAACCTTTAAGAATATTTCAAAGGTTGTTAAATTTCAGAATATACCTGGTTATTTACTAAAGAAAAGTGCAGTTCAAACATATTCAGCAACCTTTATTGACTAGATAGGTAATTGGAAAAAGAAGAAGAGATTGGATTTATACCCCGCCCTTCACTCAGTCTCAGAGCAGTTTACAATCTCCTTCCCTTCCTCTCACCACAACAGACACCCTGTGGTAGATGGGGTGATAGAGCTCTGAGGGAACAGCTCTGAAAGAACTTGTAACTGACTCAAGTTCACCCAGCTGGCTGCATGTGAAACAGTAGGGAATCAGCCTGATTCTCCAGATTAGAGTCTGCTGTGCTTAACCACTACACTAAACTGGTTGAGGGCCCTGGCTTCAGTCCGTGGTTAGGAGAAGGCTGGAATGAGAGTCTGTGTACCCTGAATTTCTCTTAAAAGTACACCCAGCGTTTCCCTAGAAGGTAAAATTGGAACAATTGGTTCAGGATCCTAGTACACACACATTTAAAATGTTTTTCATATGTGCCGACCAAAAGTAAGGGACTGAAAAATGCTTTAAGGGATAGGTGTGAATTGGCCTTCATCTCTTTTTATCCATGCCTCCAGTTGTGGCTAACAGTTCTGCATGAGATATTTCTAACAGCCCTTCACAGAACTGCAGTTTCCAAGCTTCCTAGAAGAGGAAAGGACTGGTAAGCTATTTTAGTTCATGATGTGCTATGGGAGGGAGATGGCTGGAAATGAATGGGTAAAACCACTAGAAGAGGGCACAGGAGCAGCTTATATTTTCCTGTGCCTCTGGTGGCACAGGTTCCCATGAGAAAGGACCTGGCAAGTAACCTCAAGTATATATTACTTTATGTATTTCCTCTCCAGTCCAAATATGAAACTGCATTTTAATAGGAGGGGCAGTGATGCAATGATAGAGTACTTTCTTTCAATGCTGAGAGGCCTGACTTCAGTCCCTGGCAATGCTCCCTCTAAGCTGTGGAGTCTTGTGAGCAGAAATTCTACTTTGAGAGCTACTGGCATTAAAGTTGTGAGCGAGCGATTGGGCTCCTGCATAAATTAGTTTGCTCTGGAGCCATCCTTCCTGAGCCAAGGCTAAAAGCTGTTAGCCGGAGGCCAAAAAAAATTGTGAGCTCGCTCACTCTAACTCAGCTTAGAGGGAACACTGGTCCCTGGTATTTCAGCTCAGGTAGCAGGTTGTGAGAAAGACCTTTCTTTGCTCCGAAGAGTTGCTTTCGCTCACAGTAGATATTGCTGAGCTATATATTATGGAGTACACTGGTCGGGTGTAGAGTCTTCACAGTGTGTGCTCATTATAGTCACATGCAGTTTGCAGATTGCCCTCATTTCTCACATGCATGGTGCCTAATTCAGACTGCAGCTGTGGTGCGCATGGAGTTCAGCCTCCCCCGCTGCACACAGCATTTTCCTGACCTTACATGATCTGGGGGAGGAGTGTTCTATTGGGCCAGCTGTGAAAACATACATGCGGTTTCCCCCAGTAATTGTAGGGCAGGAAGACAGTGAGGGGCGCAAGCTGAAGCTTCTCCTCCACATGCACCATATCACCTGACTAGACATTACAAACTAGATGAGTTTATTTTCCATGGGGACTTGCAGCTATCCTCCAGCTGCTAGTTCCTGGTGGGAGCTCATGAAAAACTTAGGGCTGCCCATCTCCAGATGGGGCCTGAGGATTTCCTGGGATGAAACTGATCTCCAGGCTACAAATAGCTGTTCCCCTGGAGAAAATGGCTGCTTTGGAAGATGGACTCTGTGGCATTATACCTTCCCAAACATTCCCACTCCATTTCCAGGAATTTGCCACCCTAGAGTTAGCAACTCCAGAATGTACAGCAGGGCCCAGTTAGACTTGGGACTGCTGCACTGGAATTCCTGCCTTCTCTCCTGTACTGTTTTGGTAGCTGAAAAAGTCCAGGGGCTGCAGGGGGGAGTGTTATTTTCTTGATGGGGAGTCAGCACATGCACACATTCAGTGCCGATGTTGGCTTCCATCCTCAGCTTTTACAAAGGCAAAATGGAGCAGGGGAGAACCATGTATACGGTTCTGGAAAGTGCTCTCTCATCCCCACCTACCTCACAGGATGTCTGTTGTGGGGAGGGGAAGGGAAAGGAGTTTGTAAACTGCTCTGAGACTCCGAGTGAAGGGCAGGGTATAAATCCAATCATCTCCTTCTCCTCCTCTATCTCCATCTCCTACTCCTCCTCCTCCTTCCCTGAGCTCCATGGGTAAAGGATGTCTGAAGAGACACCCCCCCCCCCAAGATAGAACAATGGTTCCTTTTTCAGAGTATTTGTGCTTGTGTGAAGGTGGAGGTTCAGCAAAATATAAAGGCCTTGACTTGGAAACTGTCAAGATTAAACTGGGGCGGGGGAGTACACTGTTTTAAGAACACTTGAGGTTGTGTTTTCATTTAATTGGCATCTGATAAGTGCATTTGTTTCTATCATGTCATCATAAAATTATAGGTTTTGTCAAGGTACTGAACAACAGGTCCATTGTTGTCAATTGTTTATGACAGTCTATAGTATTAATAGCATTTGTGTATTGCCTGTAGAGCATTTCAGCTGTTTTAAAGTGCTTCACAGGGAATTAAAAACCCCTTGACTGAACTGGGTAAAGATAAGGCAGAGGAGCAGTGGAGGGAGGACAGAGAGGGGAAAAGGCTACAGACAGATGCCGCTTTGATGTAGAAGAAGAAGAGATTGGATTTATACCCTGCCCTTCACTACCCAAAGGTGTCTTAGAGCGGCTTACAATCTTCCTTTCCCTTCCCCTCCCCACAACAGACACCCTGTGAGGTAGGTGGAGCTGAGAGAGCTCTTGACAGAAACTGCTCTTTTTCAAGAACAGCTCTTATCAGAACTACGGCTTGCCCAAGGTCATCCGGCCAGGTGCAAGCGGAGGAGTGGGGAATCAAACCCGGTTCTCCCAGATTAGAGTCTGTGCACTTAACCACTACACCAAACTGTAGTGGTTAGAGTGTCAGCCTAGGATCAAGTCCCCATGCTGATATGAAGCTTGAGCCACTCTCACTCTTTCATCCCATCTCACATAGTTTTTTGGGAGTATAAAGTGAGGAAAAAGAAGGACCACATATGCCATCATACAGTGCGATAAAATTCACTGGCATTCTTAATGGCACTTCTGAACTCTTCCTGTTAGAATTGCTTGAAACTCTCTTATAAGGAGAATATTGTGCATTTTAGAAAAGTGGGAACAACCTTTCATCTTTTTTCCCGATGGAAGTTACCATTGGTTGCCAGCCCCAGTAGGTTGGAGCTGTGAGCACCTTTAGTTCTCCCTGTGTTTCTAGCAAAATAGCTGTCTAGTAGTGATTTAGTACCAAGCTGGACATAATGCTGGAAGTTCCATGAATGGGTCCATGAATGCTGCCTCCCTGAAGTGTAACTGGGGTGAAATATTTCCTCAGATTATTTGTGAAGGAAAAAATGGTAGGAGCTCTGTTCATGAGAGCCAGTTTGGTGTAGTGGTTAAGTGCGTGGACTCTAATCTGGGAGAACCTGGTTTGATTCCCCACTCCTCCACTTGCACCTGCTGATGTGACCTTGGGTCAGTCACAAGCTCTGGCATAGCTGTCCTTGAAAAAGAGCCATTTGTGTCAGAATTCTCTCAGCCCCACCCACCTCACAGGGTGTCTGTTGTGGGGAGGGGGAAGGGAAAGGAGTTTGTAAGCCGCTCTGAGACTCCAAGTGAAGGGCGGGGTATAAATCCAATCTCTTCTTCTCTTCTTCTTCATGGAAGCTGCAGTCACACACACTAAATAATCCACTTTCAATCCATTTTCAGTGCACTTTCCAAGTGGATTTTGCTAGTTCACACAGCAAAATTCAGTTGGAAAGTGCACTGAAAGTAGATTATTTAGTGTGTGTGACTGCAGCCCCAGTGTTGTCTCTGGTTTGGTCCAAGGAATGAGAGGTTTTACTACATACTGTCTTCCAACTGACCTGTTTCAGGCACCCCCACCCCCCAGCTGGTTTGAGAGAAAGACATGCCATGTAATGTGAAGGGGGAGAGTTAATGTGATTATTTTATTTATCTGAAAGGAAGCTGTTTTGTTTTTTTGGATAATGACGCTTCCTTTTCATAGGCAGACAGATTGCATTATTATTTTTTTGTATTTTCAAAAGTTGTTAGGAGACACCATGAGTATTTGGTTATAAATGAGCTAGGCATTGGGATTATTAAAATGGGAGAGTATGGACAATACTGGAAGAGTTATGACTGATCACTTTTGTAGTATTTTGGGTTTGCAACATGCCTCACAGAAGTCTGTGTGGAACTTGGTGAATGGGGCTTGGTACGTTCTAGGTTCTTCCTGATAGCAAGTTTTTGGGGGAGGATATGTCTGTTCTCATTAGAGTTGTCCATGTTGTGAAATGGGGCTGTCTTGGGTTTTCATTGTTTTTCTGCTTGGAAGAGTGGATGGTAATGCATTTGGATGCCTGTTATTGTTACACAGATTGCATTGTGTCTGATACATATACATACACACACACACACACACACATAAAATAATGTCAGAATGGGCATTGTGTATGCTACCCTCTAAGCTGTGGAGTCTTGCAAGTAAAAATTCTACTTTGTGAGCTACTGGCTTTAAAATGTTGAGCAAGCGATTTGGCTACTGCATAAATTAGTTTGCTCTGGAGCTATTCTTCCTGAGCAAAGACAAAAATGTGTGAGCCAGAGCCTAAAAAACTGTGAACTAGCTCACACTAACTCAGATTAGAGGGAACACTGGCTACCAGTTCCTGAAATTCACTAAGGAATGTTATTGAATGAGTGAAACTCGTCCACTATTAGGCAGGACCCCCACAAATCAACAAGAGTATGCAGTTGAGATTATCTTTTCTCATCCTTTTCACCTCCCTCTTTCCTCAGCAGCTACATGGGGGTGATACAGATTAGTATAAAAAAGGAGCATTGTTCTGTCCTATATTTACCTTGTGAAATCAAAACAGTGAGACCTGGACTCTTCCTTTGGCTGACCTTTCCCATGATCAACTTAATCTTGGACTAAAAAAAAGTTGGTTTTGTTCAGTCACCGAAGCAGCAACTGTAGCAAAAAGAAAATGCAATCAGATTGCGAATAAGGGTCTCTCCTTGTTTGCGGGGCTTCACTGGGCAGTGAAATAGACTTTTTAGATCTAGAAAGTGCACTGAAGTCTAATGGAGAATTGGATAAAGGAGTCTGTAGGCGGCGATCAAAGAATCCCATTGCTACCATGGGGCCAGCAATTTTCTAGCCCCTCATGCCAATGCTTTGATCTGCAGTATTGGAAAATGGGGAAGGCAAGCCAATGACACATCAAATGCTTCTTATCTTGAACCACGAGGTAGGAGTGCAAAGATCTCTCTTGTTCTTTCTGAGACGGCATATCTATTCTGTTTTGTTTTTTCCCTTTATTGCATGCGAAACAGTATGCTGTTGGCCTCCTCATGATGAATGTGAAAACTCTGCCACACAAGTCAGTGAAAAGCTACCTGGTGGCCCCACCTTTCCGGGTGACAGTATTGTTTCTGGGCTCTTTAACATGTAACATATCATAGCTGCTTTCATAAATGCAATCCCCTTCTGTCTGCCTTGCAGACATTTGTGGCTTCTATAATCCTTCTTTTCCCCTCCGCTTATTCTTGCATACTCTCACACTTCTGATGGTGTGATCCGGTACTGCATAAAATTTGTGCTTTTATTGGTTCAGAGGTGCTAAGCAAGCTTATTTTTGAGCACCTGTGCCTGCAGGTGACTGTAAGGCAGGTGGAATGAGGATGTTTGCGGGGTTCAAGGAGGGGGAGGCTCTGGAAGGAGTGAACACACACAAACCATTTTGGAGAAGCATGGCCACAGGTTTTTTATTTAGTGCTACAAACAAAGGAGCAGTGGTGCAGCAGAGGGATGGGTCCTAGCACTGGGCCACTCGCCAGCTGCCCGATGACCACTCCTCCAGCCTGCCTGCTGAGGGATTGACCGTGGAGTGGCAGGAAACCGGGACATATGTGGGCACTGGCCTTTACATGGTCCCCCTGCCACCTAGGATGGAAACCAGCCAGCAGCCCCCCGCCTGGGCCTGCGGCTGAGTGGCTCCGCACCCCAGGGCCCCTTATGAGGGCCCCAAAATGGAGGAGACATGCATGCAGGCATGGCCTCCCCCCCAAAAAAAGGACCCATCCCAATGCCCAAACTGCCCAGCTGTGACAATATAGATGAGACTAAAGAACATTATACATCACCTAACACTAAATATGAAGGAAGGAGGGTGGGCAAGCCGCCGCTGAAGATAAAGAGGGTGGGACACAATGTGGGGACGCCTAAGGAGCCCTCATCTCGTGGCCTGAATTGGTGAGCTGCCAAAGACTTGGCCCATGCCCCACCCCACCAGAAAGCACATGCATCTTGAGCCTCCTCCCTCCCCCACCTCCTGGCCCGCAAAGTATGGCGGAGGTAAGTCTCTGCTGCACTTACTATCGATCCACACATGACAGGGACTTCTGAATGCGTAAGTTATAAATGCTAGTGGAGTTTTTGTTCCCTGTGGAATAGTTAATTTTTCATCTATAAATCTAACCTCAGACTTCTCTGAAAGCTCTATTATGTTTTTATCCCTCAACTATTATCCCTTATCTGCTGCTCAAGTCACTTTTCACAGCAACCCTGTGAAGGAGGCTGTGCTGAGACCAATGTTCCCTCTAAGCTGTGGAGTCTTGGGAGCAAAAATTCTACTTTGTGAGCTGCTGACATTAAAGTCGTGAGCCAGTGATTTGGCTCCTGCATAAATTAGTTTGCTCTGGAGCCATCCTTCCTGAGCTAAGACGAAAATGTGTAAGCTGGAGGCTAAAAAACTGTGAGCTAGCTCACACTAACTCAGCTTAGGGGGAACACTGGCTGAGACCATATGTTCAGCTGTTACCTGAGAGCCCTAAGTTGTTTCTGTAGCAAATGGTGTATAGTTATAGCAGATTTACATTGTGTTGACTGCCTAGGGTTGCCAGTCTCCAGGTGGGAGCTTGAGATCTCCCAGAATTACAACTGATCACCAGATGACAGAGGGCCATTCCCCTGGAGAACAGGGCTGCTTTAGAGGATGGACTCTACGGCATTATACCCTGTTGATGCCCCTCCCAGTACCTTCCCTTGGCTCCACACCCAAATCCCCAGGGATTTTCCAACTCAGAGCTAACAACCCCATGGTTGCAGTCACACAGGCCAGTTGAAGTGGAGGGGAAGCGAAGCTATTCCCTCTGGAGGAATTTGAGCCACAGCTGCGAGATCACACAGCCCTTTGTAGCTGCGGGCTCAGCATGTCACTGTGTGATCAGACGCAACTGCAGGTGAGTCT
>NW_015170921.1:254500-279662 GCF_001447785.1 Gekko japonicus | reverse complement strand
TTTTTTAAAATATTAACCAAATGTTTAATAAATCTCTCTTTCTACAGAGCCTAGGAACAAATTTCTCATTTAGATTTTGAGGGACTTCCACATTGGAGGAGAAATTATTTTTTCTTCTTCTCTCAGATTCTGATCAGTTTGTTTTGTATAGAGTGGCGGACATTTCTTTGGCAACTAAGAAACTATGAGCAAAAGCTGTATTTGACGGTTGAAGTATTTTATTGAGCTATGTACATTTTGGTAACATTGTTTCATTGGTTTGTAACCTTGTTTTGATTTGTTCATTACTTTTTTGTGGTTTTTTTTCCCTTGTGTGTTTTACTTATAATTGGCACTGACCTCATACAGTAAATGCTACTTTATTTGGTTTAATAACTCTGACTGCTCAGATATCTTCCCAAGATTAGGGAGAGGTATGGTTAGTTTATGATAACTGGGACAATTCAACAGGCATATAAAATGAGGAAGCTACTTGTAGGCCATAGGAAACAATTCTAGAATTCTGAATGTCAAAATAAATACCTTTTATTGTACTGCTGGAAGAATGTAATTTTGAATTTATGTGTTGTGACAATGCATACTGAAATCATTCAGAATTGTAAAATTTGGGATAGGATCAAAAGGGACAAATGCACCATCCTAACAGATAGCTTCAGCACCATGCACAGTTATCAGTGCTAAACCAAATGGAATCAGTACATTACTACTCAGGACTGGGCCCTAACATTACTTCTGGGTCAAGGCGTTCATTTCCTAATGTACGTACCACTATGTGCAGAATTCAGAAATAAATCTCTCCGGAAGATTCAGAACTAAAATAAGATTCCTAATGCATAGGAGGGTGTGTTTTTTTTAAGTAAAATGTGAAATGCTAAAATCAGGAAAAACATTCAGATGAGGAGAATTTCAGAGACAAGAAGAGTTGCCAACCTCCAGGTGGTGGCTGAAGATCTTCTGGAACTGCAACTGATCTTCAGGCTACAGAGATTAGTTCCCCTGGGGGAAAAATGGCTGCTTTGGAAGGTGGACTCTGTGGCATTAAACCCTGCTGAGGTCCCTCCCCTCCATAAACCATGCCCTCTCCAACCCCCAGATCTCCAGGAATTTCCTTGTCCACAGCTGGCAACTCTAGAAACATGTTGACCTTTGGTCTTGTCATGTTTATTTGGACCTCTTATCGACTTCATGTTTGTGTCTGGGTTCCATTAAAGCAGGGGTGTCAAACATGCGGCCTGGGGGCCGGATCAGGCCCCCGGAGGGCTTCTATCAGGCCCGCAGTGGAACTGGTTGTCTTCTGCTTCTTCTTCCAGTTCTGCTGCTGCCGCGTCATTGTAGGTTTGCAGCTTACAGATACACGCCTGAACAGCATACTCAAGACTGCAGCAGCACAGACATTTTGATGCAATCATTCAGGGCAAGAGGTGTCAGTTATCAGACCCTGTTAAATAAACAAAATATTGCAAGCGTGCTACTGTTTTAAGCATGTTTTTATTTTAAGTTAAAACAACCCTTTGTGTTTGTGTTCTTTATAAAGTCAATATCTCCACTACCTGGCTTTACATTTTATGACATACATGGCTCGGCCCAACAAGGTCTCATTAATGTCAGCTCCGGCCCTCATAACAATGAGTTCGACACCCCTGCATTAAAGGGTCCATTTTTCACCTTTCAAGCCCTTTGACTTGCAGCCCTTATCATTACTGGACTACCACTCCCTATGTTAGCCTGTGTGGTAACTCCATTCATCTCTGTTATCTATTCCCTCCTGTAAGACACAGTATATGCTCTCTGCGAGCTTTTAATGTATAACAATATGCTGGAACTGGTCAGAAAGGCATCGATCCTTGTGGTTCTTATAAAGCAATGTAAAACACGGTTGCTTAGAAGGTCTTAGTTGCTTCCAATGCTCCATCGAAGCTGTGAAGTCTTGTGAGCAAAAATTCTTTGTGAGCTACTGACATTAAAGTTGTGAGCAAGCGATTTGTCTGCTGCATAAATTAGTTTTCTCTGGAGCCACCCTTCCTGAGCTAAGACAAAATGTGTGAGCCAGAGGCTAAAAAACTGTGAGCTAGCTCCACACTAACTCAGCTTAGAGGGAACACTGGTTGCTTCAAGTGGTTGATAATTTGTATATTGTCCATAGTTGGTGCTAACAATCTTAGGCAGTTTTTTTAATGCATCTGTTTTTGAAGTATTGTTTTTAACTCTTTAACCATATGTCACCTCGAGTTCCCTTAGGAGAAAAATGGGTTGGAAACTTTCTAAATCAAAACTTAGGACAGAAACTTGTGAGTTTATTTTTTAAAAAATGATGACAACAACTCTGAGCCTGTTACCCAATACTGGGTTAGGTGTGTTTAATCCCACTGGTTTCAATATTCTAAACATTATTAATGTTTGTACTGGATTATTGACTGATTATTTAGCTTATATGCGGGTATCACCTGCCTATCCTATGAGAGATACATGACTACTTTTCTTTGAAATCTTTCTTTAAAAATATGCTCTTATGATGCCAGTAGAAAATGTTTTGGCTTTTTTAATAAAAAGAAGGAAGGAGTGTTAATGTCTTTTTTCTGTAGCGTTATCAGGTTCAGGTGTTTGTTTTCGGGTAAACTTCATTCTTTCCATCGGAGAGAATTCTCTGTCTTGGTTTGATGTTTCTTATCAGCCTCATACTGGTAGTTGGAATTTTAAAGTAATTGCATTAGGAGCTGTGTTTGTGTCGTTTAAGATATGACGTCTGCAGCACAGCTTCTCATCCGCCTCTAAAGTTAACTAGAATTCTCCTGTGAGACCTCGATATGTATTTTGTGTACAGATAGATGTGCACCTTCCCATTGCAAGTTCTGGAGGATGGGCTGTATTAGCAGCAGAAACAACCACGTCCTGTGACACTATAAAGGCACAAGGGGTTTTGTTTTGTTTTGTTTTTTTAGTTTTGCGTAGTAGCATTTGCTGAAGCATGGGAGATAAGCCTTGGTTGGTATTGTGATGTGCATATGAGTATAAAGAACTGCGACAACAAAAAATCAGTAAACTTTTTGAAAGGCTGGGGTAGTGCAGTGGCCAAGAGACTGACAGTGTGATCCTAAGCAGAGTTAAAAACCTGAGCCCATTGACTTCAGGCATTCGCCGTATCCCTGTGTTGGATGTTGTGCTTTTGTTGCCCCGTAGCAATCATCCAGCTCCTAGACTAGCTTTCCCACAAATGAAGATCCAGTTCTGAATAACTCTGTAGCACAGTGTTGGAACTGTATTAAATGAGCAGGGTTGCCAACCTCAAGGTAGGGAATTCCTGGAGGTTTGGGAGTGGAGCTTAAGGAAGGTGGGGTTTGAGGATAGGGGGGACCTCAGCAGAGTATAATGCTGTAGAATCCAGCTTCCAAAGAAGTCATTTCCTATGGGAACACTCAGCTCTGTAGTCTGTTGTAATCCCAAGAAATCTCCAGGCCCCACCTGTAGACTGGTGACATTAGATGTGTAAATACAGCACCTTCCACAAATCAGGATGTCTCTTCTTTTAAATCTTTGCCTATGCAATGTGCTCATTAGGTGGCCTCAGGCCTCCCACCTGCGGTATGGCTTCCATTATAACTGAATGGCCCAGGTGAGCCCATTTGGTCAGATCTTGGAAACTAAGCAGGGTCAGCCCTGGTTAGCACCCGGATAGGAGACCACCAAGGAAGTCCAGGGTTGCTAGGCAGAGACAGACAATGACAAAGCACCTCTGCTTGTCTCTTGTCTTGAAAACCCAGCATATTGCCATAAGTCACCTGTGAGTTGAAAGTACTTCCACCACCATACCTGGCTTCCATTGCTGTGAAGGTTACAATGAGATCATGTATGTGAATCACATCAAAGCATGGCATAACTGCTAGACGTTCTCAAACTATGGAGCAAAAGGGCACGATAAAAGGGAACTTACAACGTGCCTCCATCACGTATTCCCCAAAACCTTTGGAAATGCACATGCTCCTTCCATGCTTTATGTGTTTACCACAGTAAATACCAGGGTGCTGTGGCAAGCAGCTTTGGAAGTGCACATGCTCCTTCCATGCTTTATGTGTTTACCACAGTAAATACCACGGTGCTGTGGCAAGCATGATTGCTATATAATGTATGACAAAGTTCACAATCTGCCATCTGGTGCTTTATTGTACTATGGACTTCCAAGTTGGGACAGAGCAGATGAGCTTTGGGGGCGTTCAAGGGCATGGTGGCTCGTAGGCAGTTTGCCGGTAAATACCGCTTACCAGAGAGCAAAATCATGGGAGTGCTGTTGGTTTCAGGAACTGCTGATTTAAGGGAAGAGGACGGAGAAGTAGAGTAGCTTGGCCCCCTTCCAGCCTGTGTCCCATCTCAAAGGTAGTAGGCAGTGGGGCTAGGAGGATTGACCCCCTCCGACATTGGTGTTGTGTAACGCCAGGTCTATCAACAATAAGACCACTGTCCTTCGGGACTTTCTGCAAGAGCAGAACATAGACCTTGCATGTGTGACCGAGACCTGGGTGAGGGGATATCAGGCTGACCCCTTTAAGAAACAAGGTACTGGACTATATGGACTGTTGGCTTGATCCACCAAAACTTCTTTTGTGTTCAGTGTGGCATTATGTGTTGGAGTGTGTGAAGTATGGGTTGTTAATATAAAAACAAATATCAAAATGATGGATTGTTCAAGGTGGAGCTGCAGTATTCCTTTCTACATTGTTGAGCATACCATATGCCCAGACTGGAGCCAACCTCTCTCTTTCCACCCGTCAAATAAATATCCCAAAATTTATTGTAATGCCGTTGGGCCTGGGCAAGCCAGGGGAGATTAAATATCTGGAAACGAATATTGCAGCCCGTTCATAAGTCCTCAGGAAATTTGAACATAAAACTGTTACTTCTATAATTATATGTATTTTACACTCATTTTTTTATGGGGACTTAGGGGAGGGACTGGTTATTAAATTGTGCTGCATTTAGCAGATCTGTATAAGTAGAGAACCGCAGGAGCTCAAACAAAGCTTGCTTTATAGGCATATTTATTTTGGGAAAAATACACTATTGGGATCTATGTGCCTGCATCTTCTGGGCCTGGCTTCCATTTAACTTAGAACTGAGCTAAGAGCAAACTCACGAAGTCAAAACTGCTATACCGAGCATTTCCCGGGCAGCTGTATTTCGAAGCAGGTTATTAAACAAGAATTAGGAATTGTTGTGTAATATTTTCATTAGCATTCTGGTGCAATTTGGATAATGCCAATGTTTGTCTTCATATGGTTTCATACTGCTGATTGCAGTGCTGTGCCTGGCTGGTTGCACTGCCTTTGCTAGGGGAGCGATTCTTTCCAATGCTTTCCATTTTTTTTTTTGTAGATTTATTGCAGAAATAAAATTATGTCTAAACCCAAAGATATTCTGAAACGTTCATACAAGCAGCTGTTGGCCCAGTCCAGAAGGTCTGGTTAGCAATCGCTGGGTGTAACTCTTTGATTATTATTTTTTTCTTCTCTCTCTAATACGTTGGTCCTGATCCTGTTTAGTGCTAAAGCAGAAAGGCATCATTGTTGCAAGAAGCTGATATTTTCAGGAAAGCTGCTGGGAAATGTACCAGCAAGACCGAGTAAAGCAGTTGCCCCCAACATTGTGCCAATGGGCAAAATGACACCTGTGAGTGCCATGGTTTCCTGGCTGGCACCCTCTTTATTCTTCTTCACCAAAGCATCTCTTCTGAAAAACAAAGAACGAATCCTGGCTTTCCTCCCTGTGACTGGAGGAAGAGGTAATCTGGAAAAGCCCAGAAGTCAGTACTTTTTTCCTGTAAGGGGCACCCATTTGTATACAGCTGCCTGTGCTGCGGAGCCTCCCAAGGCTTTGTGGCTGTCTCCCCCATGGCAACCATGTTATGGTGGCACCCAGTACCTGTTCTCCAAATTCCAAGAGTGTTCCCAGGCCAAACAAGGTTGGGAATCCTTGGGGAAAGCATATGAACCCATCCAGGACTAGAAAAGAAAACTAATGGTGCTCTGTAGCAAAAGTCTGCACTACCAGAGGTGAGGCTGGCAGGCAGTCACAAGGACTTTTCTGCTGCTGTATCTGAAGAAGTATCTCAAGTATCTGAAAAAGTGAGAAGTGACTTACGGAAGCTCATACCCTGCCACATATTTAGTTAGTCTTTAAGGTGCTACTGAACTCTTACTCTTTTCTCTTTAAAAATATTTTAATTAAATTTTCATACAACAACCACCATTTCAACTTATAACATAGCAACAAAATCAGTATAAGTCATGAAGAATACATAACGGCTTATGTGAGAAAAATCACTAGGCTTAGCAGCTCAAAATTCAAAAGGTTACATACAATAACCCTAGTATAGGTTGCTATTAGGGCTACCAGGTCTGATTTTGTCCCCAATGGGGGATGGGGGGGCGTTCCCAGAGGGGGCGTGGCACCCCCAAGGTGATGACATCACCTTGGAGATGCCCCACCTCCAGCCCTGCCCCCAAGAAAAATCGCTGGGAGCCACCCTTCTCCCAAACCTGCAAAATTTAAAGAGCCCACAGACCAGGTGGAGGGCCCTTTAAATCTTGCAAGCTGGGAGGGAGTTCAGTGATGCTTGGAGTTCAGGCATGCAGCACCAGTCTCCGCCAGTTGGAAGTGCTTAAAAGCACCTTTTACGCACTTCCAGCTGACAGGGCCCAGCGCACCCACAGCCGCCCCTCTCCCTGTCCTCTGCAAAATTTAAAGGGCCCTCCAGCTGAAAGCCAGAGGGCCCTTTAAATTTATCAAAAGAGAAGGGAGGGTTGGCTGCGGGTGTTTGGGCTTGGGGGTGGGTTTGGGGGTGGGGCTTCCCCCATTGGCCAGCTGGCCAGCAGGTGGGTTGAAGCCCCCAAAAGTGGGTAAATGCCACCACACTGGGGGGTCTGGCAGCCCTAATTGCTGCTTGGAGACTGGGCATGCAGGACCTGTCCCCACTGGCTGGAAGAGCTTAAAGGAGCCCTTTAAGCACTTCCAGCATGTGGGGTCCCATGCCCAATCTCCAAGCAGCATTGACACTTGGAGACTGGATGTGCAGGGCCTCTCCCCACTGGCTGGAAGTACTTAAAGGGACCCTTTAAATGCTTTCAGCAGGTGGGGCCCTACGCGTCCACTGCTGCCCCTCTCCCTGTCAGGTTCAACAGCAAGTAAATCTCCACACACGATTCCAGGGAAACGTTATGCTTTATTAGATTACAAGTCCATTGCCATGGTTTACAGGGATATTGTTAGGAATGACAATGGGGTGGATGCATCCCTTCATATAGCGTGATGCTGCAAATGGCTAAGCAAATGAAATCCAAGCACGTACATGCAGGAATTCTCCCGGCGGGAGGTTACATAATGAACAGGAGAGTCTCCGTGCCTCATGAGAGCAGAAATATTCACACCAACTGTGGAACACAAGCCCTCCCTCTTCCTCAAGTTTAGTCACATAACCCAGTCTGGCAGCGCCAGTTCACACGGTCTCAGGAGCGCCTCCCTATCGCTGTTTACAGCAAGCTAGCAAAGCAAGCGAGCAAGCATGGGCCGTATCACCACAGTCAGGAAAGGACAGGTACACATGAAAAATGGCAGCTAGCTGACACTCCCTTCCCTCTGCAAAATCTCTCAAATGAGAAGGGAAGGGGTGGCTGTGGCTTGGGGTGGGGAGGAGTGAGCTTGGGGGCGGGCTTCCTCCACTTGCCAGCTGGCCGGCAAGCAGGTTGAAGCCCACCAAAGTGGGTAAACCTGACCAGGCTGGGAGTTCTGGCAACCCTAATTGGTGTTATACAATAGAGATCTTCCAAGCTGTTCTTATATATTGTTATATATAATTAACTATTTTGTAAAAACGTGGAATTTGGGATCTTGATGTTGAATCAGGTAGAAATGATGCCTCTAGAAATGGGGCCATTTATTCATTATCGTTTGAACTTGTGGTATGCCAAAGTCTGGGAACTATATGCGATGGACCAAATTGCAGATGGTACAGGCATGTACTCTTTTCTAATCCTGCTGCTATGTTCATGTTGTAGAATTCATTGCCCTAAACTCATCTTCTTTGTCCTTCTAGAGTTATTTAAATATTCTGGAGGGTGTTTGGAATTCATGAACATTTTGGAGTTTTCAGGACTTGTATTGGAGAAAAAAAATGACCTTGTAAAGTCATCAAAAGAAAGAAAATCTCTTTAAACACAGCCTGATAAAGCCTGGACATGTTGCAGAAGGACAGAATACTGAAGATAGCTGAGCATCAATTAAAAGAAAAAAGAGAAGGAAAAGAAAAATCAGCCTGCTTTATCCCTGGAGAATGTAGAGAATCCAGGGGGGCAAAATTTTGAGTGACGGGGTGGGGTTTTCTAATTCTCCTCCCCCCCTCCATGCACACAGTGATTCCTTACAGCTTCAGTGTATATGCTGGGGGTCACCAAACTTTTTGTTCCTGTAGGCTACTTCTGAGTAATGAAAAATATCCCAAACTGTTCTCCCCCTCCCCCACCATAAGCACTTTACCAAGTTTTGCTGTGCCCTAGAAACAGAAAATGGACTAGGGGAAGCACCAGAAATGAAGCAGTCAGCTAAGTAGCACAGAGGAAAATACGATGAAATGGCAGCACAATGTCCTTGACTGTTTTCTGTCTGGCGTCAAGCAGGATTTCAGGACTGAAACAGGACATTTGGCCTTGATGGATGACCTCCGACTGCAGTTGAATAAGAGCAATCCATTGCTGCTGCTATTGCTAGATCTATCAGCATCATTTGAACAGTCAACCATGATATTTTGGTGGATTGACTGCAATCAGTGTTTGGAGCAAAAGGGTCAGCCCTCCATTCATTTTGATCATTTCTGGCTGGCAGGTGGCAAAGAGTTCCCATAGGAAACTTAAAAATTGGGACTTGCTGTATAGGGCACCCTAAGGATTCTTATTATCCCCAGTTCTCTTTATCCTGTATGTAAAACCCCAGGCCTCGCAGTGGGCTGTCATCCATGTGTGGATGACACCCAGCTTTTCTATATCACTATCTAAGCCTCCTGAGGCAGCTGTGAGGATCCTGGGTCAGTGTCTTGAGGTTGTGGTCAAGGGTTAACAAACTGAAGCTTAAACCAAACAAAACTGAGCTGATGATGGTTGAGAAGCTAGAGTGTGTATATGGGGTCTGTGATGAACCCCTGTATCTCCCCAACTGTCTGACAGGTTTTTCATGCCAAATCTTCAGTTCCCCTCAGTAAAAGGTGCCTGGAGTTATGTTTCTGGATCCAGCCTTGTGGATGGAAACACAGGTCAATGGTGTAGTTAGGAGCATCATCTTTCAGTTAAACCTAACTCATAAACTGGTTCCTTATTTAGATTCTGCAGACTAAACTAACATGCTGATCCATGATACTATAACCTCCAGACTGGACTGCTGTAATGTGTTCGGTGTGGGGCTGTCTTGGAAAACACATTGGAAGCTTCTGTTTGTGCAGAATGTGGCAGCAAAACTGCTCTCTGGGGGTCAGCCATTTGGAGCATACAACACAAGTGCTGTATTGGTTGCCTATCTGCTTTTGGGCCCAATTCAGAGGGCAGGTTATCACCTTTAAAGACTTTTGTGGTGTTTCACAGCCTGCAGCTTCTTGAATTGCATTTCCAAGTATGCTCGAGTCCTGTGTACTACGTTCCTCAGACAGCCATCTCCTGGTCGTAACCCTCATTTAGGATTATATGTTTGGTAGCAGGTTATGGACATTCTTTGTGGTAGATTCATTCCTATGGAATTGCCTACCAGAATGCATGTGGTGGGCACCTTCATTTGCCACATTCAAGAAGGCATGCCAGAGGGCATTTGTTGAAGAATAAGTCAGGCTGTGATTTGAACTGTGTATATTGGCTTTTAATCTCATGATTGGCTTTTAACCATGTTTGTGTATTGGTTTTCATTTGTTAGACACTTATGATTTTTTTTTTGTCCTTGTAGCTTTTGCTGTTTTGTTAGCTGCCTGGAGTTTGCAAAGGTAAGGCAAATTATAAATAGTAAAAATAAATAAATAAATACTCTTTAGTAGCTATTGAGCTACCTGCTAAAGACCTAGGATTGCCAGGTCCCCCCTGGCTACCAATGGGGGATGGGGGGAGGGTTGCCAGATCCAAATTGGGAAACTCCTGGAGATTTTGGGGGTGGAGTCTGGTGAGGACAGGACCTTGGTAAGTTACAATGCCATGGAGTCCAAAGCATCCACTGTCTCCAGGGGAACTGCTCTCTGTAGTCTGCAGAGGAGCTGTAATTCCAGGGGATCCCCAGGTCCCACCTGGAGGCTGGCATCCCTATTAGTCTTATTACTGGTGGTTGTGGGTTCTCTTGTTTTATCTGGATTGTACACTGCTTTGCTACTCTGGGAGCTAGAATGGCAGGATGCAAAGTTGTCTGAAACCACAGCAGAGTAAAACACTGGGCTACTTTTCTAATCCCAGTATCCAAAGGGCACTGGGAACATGAGCTGGATCATGAAGCCACCAGAATCAACAACATTGCACTCAACTTGAAGGGGACCTGGGAGAAAAGACCAGGGATGCTGGGATGGCAGGAGGCTCACTGTTGGATGGGAATGTCATTCCCATTCTCATATTTTACTTATGATTAAGCAGGGAGCTGCTTCAAGATTTCTTTGAGAGGGCTTAACAAAAACTTGGGATCAGCTCTTCTGTACTGTAGTTAATGCTTGATTTATTTAGGAATTTATTAGCTGCATTCTGTACCGTAAACAGTGCCCCAAGTGTCACACAAATTAAAACAAAGAAATAATCTCAAACTGTAAAAACAGCAGTTTACAAGACATAAAAATGCTTCAGTAACTGCAAAGATTGGGTGTGGGGGGGACCTCAGTAACTAAAAGCAGAATGCACAGCTAAAAACATGTCTAGTCAGCCAGCAGAGAATGTTTTTTTTTGGGGGGGAGATATGCATTTATTTGATATGAGAAGGTCAGCAGTGTTGGGGCAAAAGAGCTCCACCCCAGACAGTGGATGGCGCCATGGAGAACATTAAACTCTGTGCCATTGCTGGCCATGCTTGCGGACAGAAAAGAATGCAAAATATAGGCTGTGATCACACACACACACACACACACACACACAATAATGCACTTTCAGTCCACTTTCAATGCACTTTCCAAATGGACTTTGCCCGTTCACACAGTAGTAAAATCCAGTCAGAAAGTGCATTGAAAGAGGATTGAGAGTGCATTATTTAGTGTATGTGATCACAGCTGTCGACTCCCTTGCCTAAGAACAGGGAGAGGTGCATATGTGAGGAGATGCTTCCAAAGGAGTGCACAGATTAGATCATCTGGGACTGAAAATTTCAGAACCAGCACTTGGCTCTGCAGTGCAGTTGGGGGGGGGAGCAGGGCTGGACTGGCCATTTAACTTACAGGGAAATTTTCTGGTGGACCACTGTCCTGGGGACCATTGGTGGCCAGAAGCAAGTGCAGCCCAGTGATTCTTCCCAAGCCTCAGGGGCCACTTGGTCTGGACCACTCAGGGCAGTTGGTGTAGGGTTGCCAACCTCTAGGTAATAGGTGGGGATCTCCTGGGATTCCAACTGATCTCCAGTTCAGATCAGTTCACCTGGAGAAAATGGCTGCCTTGGAAGGTGGACTCTATGGCATTATATCCCACTGAAGTCCCTCCCCTCCCCAAACCCCAGCCTTTTCAGACTCCACTCTCCATATCTTCCAACCCCTTGCTGGCAACCCTAAGTTGGTGTCAACTCACCAACTACCTCCTGCACATCTTCCAGTTTGGAGGATGATGAAGTGGGTGAGCTAATACCCATTGTCAACCCCACTGATCTGAGTGGCCCTGCAGGGCTGGCTGGTAGCAGAGCAGGGGCTGCTCAGCTTGACTTGCTCCAGGACCGTTCTCACCTCCTTTACTCACTCTGGGTGGGGGAGGGATCTGCTCCCAGTGTCTCACCCTTGTCTGTGTTCACCTCCAACTGTACCTTCTGAACAGTTTGCAATTTATTTATTTAGAGACTGAGTTGCCATAGTATAAATGTGAGTGTTACCTTTCCCAAGGCCTCAGACCAAGATTCTCCTAATGGATCACTTAGCAGGCCCTCCCTTGCTCCTCATCAGCCTCTTGCTTCTCGTATATTTAGATAGGTGCTACCATTCCACACAAAGCCACTAACAAGGTCCCCAGTCTCCTTATCAACCCCTTCACTCTCCACAGAACACCCGACATTCCCCTGATTTTTATGCCCCCATGCAACCATCCTCAGGTCTGGGCTTTCAACTTTAGAACCTCTTCTGTCCCATCTGGCAGACTGTGTACCAGTACTTAAGGGTTTGTGGCTTCCCTATGCCACCTTCCGTCCAAGGGAGTGATTCTCTGCAGCAGTTCTTTGACTTGTGCACCTGGTACACTTGTGCACAGTCCCCCATTGCTGTGGGCTTGCCTGTTGCCTCCACCAGTGCAACTTCAGAAAGCTGCCAGGAAGTTCTGAGCGGTTACCCCCTTTGTGCTT
The DNA here is from genome assembly GCF_001447785.1 of Gekko japonicus. Taxonomy (NCBI): domain Eukaryota; kingdom Metazoa; phylum Chordata; class Lepidosauria; order Squamata; family Gekkonidae; genus Gekko; species Gekko japonicus. The sequence goes on along the minus strand of NW_015170921.1, from coordinate 267,143 downwards.
GGTTTCCTCCACAGCCTCTCTGGTCCCCAGAATTTTCGGGGCCTCTAAGGAGTTTTGGGTTTGTCTGCCTCCTGCCTTCTCAGGGGTAAGTGCTGTTCCTGCAGACTCTGCTCACAGTCCACCAAACCCCATGGCTTCCTCGGTGGCCCCTGCCACCTTGCTGTTCCACTTTCCTCTTGCAGACCTTCCTCTGTCCTTATGCTGATCAGCTTGTAAAGTTCCGGGCAGCAGGGTTGGTCCCACCCCTCCTCTGGCGGCAGCTACCCACTGCCAGCCCAAACATTCTTTCTTCTGCCTAAGCTGTTGGCAGTCACGTCAACAACTGGGTCCCATGAGACTATCCCAGCTGCCACAGTGAGGTTAAAAAAGCATGGATGACCAAGCATAATTCCAAATTTAAGAAAAAACCTGATTTCAGAATATACAGAGAGGAGCAAATTTTCCACATTTCCATTCCTTTACTGTTGAAGATGCTGTCTCTGCAGTGCATTATGCTCCTCCTGAATCTTCACTTATCTAATTTCCAAAATTCTATGCATTTTGTTGAAGCTTTCGTTCAGTTCACTTGCATTGTTTTTCCTTCTGTGTTTACAAGTGCACACCGCCCCAAAATAACCTAGATGTTACTGCACATAAGATTCCATCATGATTATCTGTGTCTTTGTTAAAGTTCTTGGTGTATGCATGACTAAAAAGCCTCACACAAAAGATATCTAGATTCTGTAAACAAAAGTATATTCCAAAAGTATGCTCCCATTTCCAAAGTATATTCCCATTATTTTGCAGTGTTTTACCAAAACATGTGTGCAGCGCTAATACAGAAAACAGGGAAAAACACGATTATAATAATTAACGCATGGCAGTGTGTGTAGTATAGCCAGGAGATCCTAAGTTTGCCTGGCAGTCAAAAGTTCTAGCTCTTTTAGCATTATGCACCACTAAGTGGCAAGCTAGACTTGTTTGTTAAGGCAAAACACATTTCAGAGGTGGTTTGCCATTGCCTGCCTCTGTGTCACGCCTCTGGTATTCCTTGGAGGTCACCCATCCAAATAGTAGCCAGGGCTGACCCTGCTTAGCTTCCAAGATCTGATGAGATCGGGCTAGCCTGAATAACTTGAAGGAACAGGAAGCAGCAGCAGGCTGCACGTAATCCAGGGTCTATACTTGGTTCAAAAACAAAGGAGACTTTCTTAATACATTGGTTCGACTTCAGAATTTGGGAAACATGCATAAAGAATACTATCTAAGGATCCAGTTTAAGTGGCTGAAACATTGTGGCTGATTCTTACTGCAGTAATGTTGCAATTTAGGAATTTCATTCCAATGGTGATACTTCCATTGGCCTCAGAATTAAGGGAAGGGTATTTTTCTTAGTGACTGTGCATGTAATAAATCAGCATAAAGCCAACTAGGAGTAAATGCTGAGGAACTGATTCAATACTGAGTCAGTTGAAAGAGGAGAGCTATTTAATCTCCATTACTACTGCCTATAAAATCTATATGCTGCTTGGAGGACTCCAGTCTAAGTAACTTGCAACATACAGTCTTGGTTAATTTATGGCCCTGGATATCATTTTGCTTGGCTTTGCTATAGATATGAATATATATAGATATAATAGCCTTAGCCTACCCTTTCTCCCTCCCTTATTTTTAACTACTTTTCTACTAGAAGCAAGAGGCTGTGTAGTCCTGGAAATGCAAAAAAATAACAAAAGGTAGCATATACATTTCATAAATGCATAAAACATAGCAACACAACTGTGTAGACACAGCAGAATTTCGTAGAAAAGGACAGAAAGAGCATCTCATTGGTCTTATCATGGGAGAGTCCTGTAACTGTTATGAAGTGCCATTTCAGGGACAGTCCTACCCTGGAGTCATCAGGGGATGTCGCCTGGAAAAACTTTCAGTCTACTGCTAAGGATGAGCAGCTTTCTGTCATTCCATTCCTTTATTGTTCTGGAAGGTTTTCCTGTGCTTCATTCTACTCCTCCTTAATTAATTAATTAATTTAATTACATTTTAAAATCACCTAGTTCCCACAGTTGTGGGGCTCTAGGCAATGTACAAATTTTAAAACAATAAAAGCATACAGTCATTATCAAAAATATGTAATACAGTAGTTAAAAATCAAGAGGCAAAATTTTGTGACTCCTTCCTTTGGGGGGGGGGGGATTAGAGATGTGAAATATATATTTATAAATTAATTATAAATTTAAATGTATATATTTACAAATTAAGTAGGATGATTTATAAACCCAATTGTACAATCAAAGCGTGTGTAGTTTCCTGTGATTGCACATAGGATTATAACAACCTTATTTTTGTGTGGTGGTTTATAAATGTATGTAAGAGCAAATGTGGAGCTGCGGTGGCTTAAGTGGTTAAGACGCTGAACTGCAGGCTGTGGAAGGTCGGTAGTTCAGCAGTTTGAGACCGAGTGTGCCGCATGACGGAGTGAGCTCCTGACTCTAGTTCCAGCTCCTGCCAACCTAGCAGTTCGAAAGCAAGACATTGCAAGTAGATAAATAGGTACCACTTCAGTGGGAAGGTAACAGCGTTCCGTGCGCCTTGGTGTTTAGTCATGCTGGCCACATGACCACGGAAATGTCTTTGGACAGCACTGGCTCTTCGGCTTTGAAACGGAGATGAGCACCGCAACCCTAGAGTTGGACTCGACTGGCTTTCGAGCAAGGGAACCTTTACCTTTACCTTTACTAAGAGCAAATGCACACTGATAAAACGCTGCACAAAATATCTTGATGCAGTCTCGTATATACATTGACTTCTGAGGAGGGGAGCAGTGTTTTATCAATGTGGTATGTGCACAGGAATTGTAGAAACAGACAAAAAGCACCAAAGATCTTAAAGGGATTAAAATCTCTAGCACAACCTCACACATGCAATGTTCTGTATGCGATTTGGAAACCAACAACATACAGCTTACCTATTCCATTGTTCCACTTTGGAAACAAGACTGTATAATTTGGAACTGCAAAATTCATGGAGGAGTTAAAATGAGGAGAAATGCAGAAGCACACCTGCATCCTACTGTTATTGAGGAATCAGAAGGTTCATATGGAATATCATGCTCCCAAAGACACCTAAAGCCAAAGCCATTTAGGGTTTTATTGTTAATAACTCACACTCTAAAACAGGTTCAGAAGTTAACTGATACAGCTAAATAATGCTACACTTAATATCCTTTGAATGACCATCCTGTTTTATAAAGGACACTCTTACTTTATGTTGCTTTGTTTCCTGTCCAGTACCAATACAGCAACAGGCATTGTAAAGGTGGCCATCCAAATTTAATTGAGTAATTAAAAATACAGTTAAAATTATAAAACAATTCAGTTAAAAACACATAGACAACACTAGCAGGAACGCCACTAACTGTTGTAGGGAGTATGCCAGATAAAACGAAAAAGCTTTCACCTTTTGGCAAAAGACACCAATAGAAGGAGACAGACAAAAGCCCTTGGGGAGGGAGTTCTAAGGTTATGGTGCTATGAAGGAGACAACCCTTTCTCAGGCCACTACTGGTCTAGCTTCAGATGATGGGATCAACTGAAACAGGGCCTCTGAAGATGATCACAGTGTATAGTGGGTTCATATGGGATGAGATGACCCTAAAGGTATGTTGGTACCAGGCCACACAGCTTTAAAGGTCAATACTAACACCTTGAATTGGGACCAGAAGCAAATTGGCAGCCAGTGAAAGCCCCACGACCCACACTCCAGTCAACCCTTTGGCTGTAGCATACTGTACCAACTGTAGCTTCTGGATAGTCTTCCAGGGCAGCCCCATATAGAGTGCATTATAGTAATATTACCAGGGCATGCACTGCACCACAGTGACAAGATCTTTTCTGCCCGGGAAGGGCTCTTGCCAAACCTGGTAGAAAGTATCCCTGACCACAAGAGACCCAGGTCCAGGATCAGGAAGGGCTGCAGCTGGCTCACTAGCCAAACCTGGTAGAAGGTATCCCTGGCCACAAGAGACTCGGGTCCAGGATCACCCCCAAGCTACAAACCTGCTCCTTTAGGGGGAAGGGCAACTTCATCCAGAAGAGGACATAACCCATTTCCTGAGTCAGCCCTTCCCCTCACCAGTAGCACCTCTGTTTGGGGGGGATTGAGTTCCAACTCATTAACCCTCATCCATTCCAAAGCTGCCTCCAAGCACCTGTTCACAGTTTACCCACCCTCCCTGGGATCTGCTGGAAGTGCAAGATAGAGCTGAGTGTCATCTACATATTGGTGGCAACTCCACTGAAATCCATAGATGACCTGTCACAGCGGCTTTTCATAGATACTGAAAAACATGGGGGACAAGATGGAATCTTGGGGAACCCCTTAGGCCAAGGGCCAAGCAGCAGAGCAGCAGTCCCTCAGCATCACACTCTGAACCCTACCCTCAAGTTAGGAACCACTACAGAACAGTGCCTCCCAGTCCAAAAAGGCAATCCAGAAGGCTACCATGATCAATGTTATTGAAAGCTGCCGAGAGGCCCAGGAGAATTAACAGGGTCATGCTCCCCCTGTCCATCTCCCAGTGCATGTCATCCACCAGGGCAACCAAGGCTGTTTCAGTTCCATAACCATGCCTAGAACCAGGTTTGAATGTATCTAAACTATCCACTCCATTCGGGAATCTCTTAAGTTGCCCCATCCACTGCTTGTTCAATCACCTTGCACAAGAATGGTACATTTGAGACTGGATGGTCGTTATTCAACTCTCCTGGTGGATGCACCACTGCCAGCTTCAGGGTAGGAGGGACTAACCGTTGGTCAGCAAAATGAACCCTCTGTACCTTTACTGTTGCTAAAAGACTTATTTCACTACACTGGAAAGATAAATGCTCACCTCCAGTAACCCAATCGATTGAAGAACCACTTGAGCCACCGCAGCTCAGGGTAGGAGGGACTAACTGTTGGTCAGCAAAATGAACCCTCTGTGCCCTTACTGTTGCTAAAAGACTTCACTACACTGGAAAGATAAATGCTCACTTCCAGTAACCCAATCGATTCAAGGCCTTCCTTTATCGATATTTGAAAATATGGCATATAGACAACAATTGTGCATGGACATGTTTTTAGATATTTGGAAACCTTTCACAGATCCTTATCTGTAGAACTAACACCATTGTTTGGGTAATTAAGATTAATAAAAATTAGAAAAACAACAATAGCATCAACAACACATTCAAGGATTGTTACCTGTGGTATACTAGATCAGCTGGTCACTGTATCAGAAGACAAACAGCACAGAAGGAGCTCTGTTTAAAATAAATCACCATAATGTTGTCAGAATCTTGGCCATTAAGGAATAGTTACGGCTGATGTATCAGGCACAGGGCAGTTCTCTCCCTCTGTTCTGGGGTATCCGGTTAGTGGCTCTCAGTGCCATTCTGAGCAGATCTGCTTGGAATCCTACTCAATGGGGTTTACGTTTAAGAAAGCCTCCTTAGGATTGCAGTCTGTGTGAAAGGGGATGCTGAAATAAATGAACCATTGGTCTTACCTAGCATTTTTGCCTGAGTCTTTAGAGCTCTTGGGTGTATGTATGTGGGAGTGCCATTTGACAATTATTGCTATAAAATGTCATAATTACTAACAATCTTTCCCCTGTATTAAATACTTTAGAAAGACTATCTTTCATTGTTCTTGATATACCTGTTACACTTCTGTCAAAATATACATTTCTTTCACTTACTCTGAGGGGGGGGGGATGACTTGGGAAACAAGTCAATTGTCTTTAAAAGTGCATTAAACGACATGCTAGGACATGGGTAACTTCTCCCCCTCCCCACACTCATGCACACACTTTTAATCCAACTCATCAGCTATCAAAGCAGTGCAGCAATAAATAACACCTAAAGATATCTCAAAACTTTATGTTAATCAGTGCCATTAAATAGAAAAAAAGAGCTTAGAAATAAATTAATTTGAGGAAGCAATAAAGGTTGGGTAGCTCAATATAGTATATAAGACCTTTTAGAAATCCAGTGTCTTGCAATTAGTCTACTAATCAAAGCATATTTCACATTCATTAAGCTTATTCTTTCTTGTAGTTTGGAGCAATTATACTCCAACATGGAAAAATATGCACTAATCCCACTGTGTTCACTTGCTTCCGGCAAGTCAAATGCACACAACTTGCATGCCCAGCAGTATGTGAGATTCATGGTGCAATGCAGTGTCACAGATGAATATTATAGGGAACATGGCAGTGAGGGTTCTTGAAATTGTCCTCAGCCGAATTTCTTCCCAGGCTTGTGAGTACCAAATGTTCTGGTCCTGTTTCTAAAGTGGAACCAATGTATTGGGAATTCTGGACTGTTCTTTTTTAAAAAAAAGTTCTGAATTTTGTACGGAGTGCTGCATAGCTGTTCATTTCCTTCTATTTACGTCTTTCCCCTCTTCAGCATTCCTGGTGTGATATGCATCAGTAAAGGTGATTGTTTTAAGTAGGTCCATTCTTCCTGTTTTGAAATGCTTGCCATTACAGGAAACAGCCACTAGCTGTATGACTTGGGGTGGCTTTCGCACCAGATGGGATTTTATGGCTTCCCTGTTGCTGATGTGACTGCAGAAAGTGTAGCCGCAATGAGGCTTCCACATGGCAGGTTTCCCCACAGTTTCCCTGCTCACCGGATCCGTTTTTCCCTTTTCCCTCCCTAACCTGCCAAGTGACCAGTCCTATATAAGGAACTGCCATGTCCAGTTTCTCATAGTCACCTGATGACAGCGCAAGGTAGGCAAAAACACCCTCTCCTTCCATGCCAATGAAAGGAAGGGCGAAAAATCCCTACCCTACCCACAAGGGCCTGCAGGATTTGACTTGCCATGTAAAGTGTGGATGACAGCTAATAGAATATGAACAGGCCTTGGCAGTTGTGCAGACCTGTTGTTTAAATGGGGCAAAATAGCCGGACCTGAAGGCAATTGTGGTGCAGCCTGCCAAACTATTTTCCATCTCTCACAGGAATGTGAGCGTTGTGCTTACCAGGCGAGTGTGACAGAGCTCTTTGAACTTTCCTCAGCTGCAATCGAGTGGACTGAAAATTTACATATTAGTATTTAGTTTGCATACCCATCGTATCAACTTGGTTACGTATGTTATATTATTATATGCTTCCTGTGTGTAACTCTGCCATACAATAAATAATACTAGGGCATTCTGTCTGGCTGAGGTCCTTCCCCAGGATCCACCCCCAAAGAAGAAGAAGAAGATGAAGAAGAAGATGAAGAAGAAGATGAAGAAGAAGATGAAGAAGAAGATGATGAAGATGATGAAGATGATGAAGAAGATGAAGAAGATGAAGATGATGATGATGATGAAGAAGAAGAAGATGATGATGATGATGATGATGATGATTGGATTTAACCCCACCCTTCACTCGGAGTCTCAGAGTGGTTTACAAACTCCTTTCCTTTCCCCTCCCCACAACAGACACCCTGTGAGGTAGGTGGGGCTGAGAGAATTCTTTCCAGAACTGCTCTTTCCAGAACTGATCTGACAGAACTATGGCTTGCCCAAGGTCATCCAGCAGCTGCGAGTAGAGAAGTGCGGAATATAACCCGGTTCTCCCAGATTAGAGCCTGCACACTTAACCACTATACCAAACTGGCTCTTTATTCAGCCAGACTTTTAAAATGACTTTTAGATATTGTCCATAGGATTTTGGAATGGATAGTTGCTGCCTGGATAAAATGTGCTTATAAATATGTTTTTCATCTGCTAAATCAAAGCTCAAAATGCAAACTCTGAAGCTCAAGGACATCCTGTGGATTTGTGACATTTCCTAGAGGAATTGCAAGCCATAAACCAGCAAAAGGATTGATACAATGAAAGCGATTGTAATTGCTGTAGCTTCATCTGTGACAGATAAAAAACCCCTCTCCTTTTGAGTTTGTCATCTTTGTTTAAGAGAAAATATACACGATTTTGCAGGCTCTTTGTCACTATTGTTTGTTTGTTTTTTAATTCCCAAGATAAAACAGATCTGAAAGGGAATAAATTTACAATGGGGACACATGCGAACATTTTTCTTTTCAAATAAATGTTACACTTTGTGCTGTAAAGGTCTTATTTACACTTGCCACAATGTTTGGCAACTATGTTTTAGCATACATTAGTGTTGTACAAAACTGGAGAGCTGTAAGGCTAGAAGAGAAATGTAAATACTCCATTCCCACTCAGTTTCTTCTTTGCTTTTCTCAGCTGTGGTGCCGTGTGGCCTCAGGTGGTGGGCCTTTGAGCTTCTTAGCCTGAAGTTCCCACATGACACAAGGTTACAACTATAATTGCCCGCTCTGGCTTGGGAAATTCCTGGAGATTTCGGGGCAGAGCCTGGGGCAGACAGAGTTTGGAAGGAGAGGGATCTCTGGCAAGATGATTCCATGGAACCTACCCTCCAAAGTTGCCATTTCCTCCAGGGGATAGGGTTGCTAGGTCTGTCTAAAATGCTGGCAGGGGATGTGGGGGATGTACCGGGAACAGGAAGGGACATCGTGTGATGTGCATACGTCATCACCCAGAAGTGACGTAGACACATCAGTGATTTGGGGAGGGGGGTGATGCTCTGGTTTTGGGTAAAACTCTATGGTCAAATATGGTAAAACTGGGCAGACCCCAACCCCAAACTGGGGAATGGCAACCCTACTAGGGAAACTGACCTCTGTTGCCTGGAAATCAGCTGTAACTCTGGGGGATCTCCAGCCACCACCCATTATTTTATGCATGGTAACAACTGTCAAATGAATGCATTTGTAATGTCAGGAGTTCCATTAGAACATGACCAGGGGGCTAAAGGCTAAGGTCTTCGCTGCCACCAGGTTTATATCTTTTTGACCGTACTTCAGTGGGAAAAAGACAATGAGGTGGGCTTGTATCTCCCATCTGGAGGCTAAACAGAACAATAGGATCACCATCTGGAGGCTAGCAACCCTGCTTACCTCCTCTTTGACCTTTTCCTGTGTTTCACTCAGTAGTGAACTTCACAGTGCTGTCACCCCTGGCCACATGCCCAAAAAACCAGGATGCCCTGAAGGGAGAGCGAGCCACGTTGTGACAAGATCGTTCTGTGGACATCTAGCTACATTCTTTGACTAGCTTGCTCTCATATTTCAGTCTCTGCTGGCTCTCACCCTAGAACAGAGCTCCTAACTCTTTCACACCACTTGTTTGTTCCAGTCCCAGTGAGGCCATTTCTGTCTCCATATTTTTCAGCCTACCTTTCTCCTTGCAGTTCCGTTCATCTGAGATCCAAACTCTATATCAGCTGCTTTCCTTTGCAGGCTAGATTTTGTTTACTTAAGGCTTGGCACAACAGGGGGCCTTTCACCCTGTGGCTTCAAGCCTGGTATCTGAAATCTCCCATCTATGAGTAGTCACCTTTGTCCTTCACTGAGAGAACCACTGCTATATCAAAGTTGCTCTTTATAGCCCGTGAAGCTTGGGAGAGACCAAGATGATTGTCTTTCAAAGAACAGCCTGGCTTACCACAATATGAAGGTCACACAATATATCTTACTACTGCCTTCCCAGCCTGGAGTGAGATCTGCTGTAGCTGCATTCCATGATTCTCTTATATGAGGCATATGCTATTGGTGCAGCTGTGGAAACAACTTTTCTGTTGCTCTGAAAGGGTTGGGAGAAGGTGCTACACAGGTACACTAGTAATTTGCAGGCTTTCCCGGGATAGCAGGGAGCACATTTAGGTATTATGGCCTACCATTCCTTTGGTAAGTAGACTAATAATTAGTACTAATTATTATGTTACTAATTTCCATAAAACCACAGTTTTGTGTTTTTTTTTAAAATCCCAAGATTGACCAAGAGAATTTTTATTCTTGTATCATTTTTAGTTTCATTATACCAAATATGGACATTAAATCTGTGTCTCTCTACGTGTGCGTGTACCATCAAGTCGCTTTCGACTTATGTTGATCTTATGCATTAATGACCTTCAGAATGTCTGGCTCAGACTGAAGGTCCTGGCTTGTCATGTTGGGACTTCCTCTTTTCCTGCTGCCTTCAGCTTTTCCTAGTATTATTGTCTTTTCCAGTGAGTCTTGTCTTCTTATGCTATGATCAAAGTACGATAGCCTTAGAATCATAGAATCATAGAGTTGGAAGGGACCTCCAGGATCATCTCGTCCAACCCCCTGCACAATGCATCTAGTCATTTTAGCTTTTAGGACAGCTCAGATTTGATTTAATCTAGAACCCACATATTTATATTTTTGGCAGGCCACGGGATCCGTAAAACTCTCTGTGCAGGGTTTTTTTGACATTCCACCTTTCTGCGCTGTACAATGCACATGCATTCCCCCCACCCCAAGGATTTGATGTGTGATCGTCTTCTTGACAAAATACCATGTTCTAATTTTCTGTTGGTTTCTAATGCTGTCCCTTCCTGGAGGCTTCCTGGAGGGAAAAAGGAATTATATATGAATATATGATGAGGTTAATTCCTTGCTGGTTGTTAACTGATCTTGATGGAAGGAACAAATTGTTTGAACGTGTGAAAAAGAGAGAGAAATATCTCTTGTATTTTTGTAAACTACAGGTGTATGTGTTGTAACAGTGATGCGACAAGCCTGTGCGTTAGGAAATAGATCTTGCATGCTTCGCAAATGAATTAGGAGTAAACTTTCCAAATGTCACACAGTAGACTCTTATCAATATGTATCAACATCCTCAAGCTACTTCTTCGTAGTAAATGTCAGTTGAGAATTTTATGGCTTTTACAGCTTCTGTACAATTTGTAATAAGCTTTGTGCATGACCCATTATTTTATGCACGGTAACAACTGTCAAATGAATGCATTTGTAATGTCAGGAGTTCCATTACAACATGACCAGGGGGCTGAAGGCTAAGGTCTTCGCTGCCACCAGGTTTATATCTTTTTGACCGTACTTCAGTGGGAAAAAGACAATGAGGTGGGCTTGTATCTCCCAACTTCCATTACCTTTTTTGTTACCTTTTTAAAATTAATAATTTAACTTACATTTCTTACAGCCTCATTACTACTTCACTATTTCATTAACTAATCATTATGGCATTGCAGTTTATAGCTTTTCTCTGACACTGGGACCCGGAGCGTTAACTGGTAGCTTTGAGTTACATGGTAGCAACTCTGATTTGCAAGTTGTGCCTGCAGCAAGATAGATTTTATGCTACTGAAAATCTTTATCTCTTTTTTTCAAAAAAAAAATGAGAGAATTTGGAAAAAATAATTCTCCATTTCTTATGGATTTTTCCTATTAGGCAATGAAGCTATGATATTAAGCTCAAATGCATAAATAATTCCTATAATTCCTGGGGAGGAAGAAAGTGAACTAATTACCTCCAGAACATTTCAGTATGAATGGGATTCTGTCAAAAGTTTTAGAAGGGGACATTAATACAAATTAAAGTCTTAAGAGCCATTCTTTCAAACTACTTAATCCTTATTTTATGTGACTTTTGCCAGGCCAACAGAAGGTTGTCCATGCACAAAATGGATTGTGTGTGTGTGTATGTGGAAGTAAGTGGAAATTAAATATTAAAAGTACAATTTCTAGGTTTTGCATAAATTTTATATTTCTGACTGTTGTATTAGATGGAAGGGATTTGTGTAACCTGCTGAGCTCTGTAGAAATTTCTCAAGAAGGATGATACCCAGGAATGTTTATTTTATATCTACCTCTATATACGTTATTCTGAATAATTGCCCTAGCGTGTGGATAAAAAATAGGAGGGGGGGATACTTCTGCAAACCTGAGGGAATGGTTTGTAAAAAGACCAAAACCCAAAAAGTGAAAAAGTTTTTTATGAATCATGAAATGTAAAGAAAAATGAGATTTCATGCTGACTTGCTGCAAGACCTCAGCTGCCATCTTGGTAGTTGTCCAGCTACACCAAGATGCATTGATGGAGGGGAGGAGGACTGCTGGGAGGGAAAGAAGAAGGCAGATGGGAGAGGCAGGCTCTGCATGCTAGGAGGAAAGCTCCCAGTAATCACCCCCTCCCCACCCAGTGCTGCCAATTGATCTTGATAGCTACTGGCACTGCTTCCCCAGTCCAGACACTACAGGCACCCCCCAAATCAGTTAACAATGTTGGGAGAGGGGGAGAGAAATTTGCTAGGAAGGGTCCTGAGGCCAGCTGGGCTCTCTCCCACTCCAAGCTTCACCAGCGCTCATCACCTGTCTCCTCTGACCACCTTTCCTTTTTGGTGGTGAGGAGGTGGTGGGAGGACACGTATAGGAGTCCAAAGTGGTTTATTGTATTGCACCACTGGCCATTACAAAATACAGAATACAACAGAGCAATCATAAAAAGTTAAAAAGCATTGTTAATATTTGGGTTAAAATTAACTACTAGTCAGTAATAAAAAGATAAAATGGGTTTAATCACCATCAGGTCGCCTGCCCCGTAGATCTAATCTTAGATGCTGCTAAAGCAAACAGGGAAACTCTATAGGATAGATAAGCAGCATTATCTGAAAGCAAGAATGCAATCTTCTTGGTTTCTGGGTATGCTTGCATAACCGATGGAATTCCTGCTAAAAAATTCTCTCTTGGAGTGACAGGTATAGGAGGGAGGCTGCAGAGGTGTGGGGGGGGGAGAGGGAGAAAAGTGGCAGAT
>NW_015170921.1:200337-254426 GCF_001447785.1 Gekko japonicus | reverse complement strand
CCCCCCCCAAATCTCTAGGTATTTCCCAGCCCAGAGCTGACAACCCTAGTGGCAGAAGAGGTGGGGACCAGCAGGGAAATTCATCTGCAAGTTTCTTGTGGGTCCCCTCTTCTCTGTGTAAGTTTTTAAGTTCGTCTGCTGCAAATTGCTTTCTCCCCCCTGTATTCAGAATGTCCCATTTCAAAACTGGCCTGCTCAGAAAAAGCAGACTATAGATTAAAGGCTGGCAGCTGGGTTGGCTTGGTGTGGTAGCTGTCCATAGGAATCAGGAAGGGGGAAAGAGGCAAGTAGAGCACTCTGCAGCCAGCATTTGCTGGTCTCACCCTTTTCGTTGCCTGAGTGGGGGCCCTGGCCTTGCCAAGACTCAGCTCTCTGTGCCTTCTTCCCTCTAGCTGACTAAATACCTTGGGCTGCAAGGTGTGCGTCATCCTGGTCCAGGCTTCTGCTCAACCCCACCACCTTTTATGCTTTGGGGCAGGACTGTAAGGGTTCTAGAGGTAGATGGGTCCAGTGGGGCGTTCCTGGTTCTCCATCTCCACTGGCTTCCTGGATGGAGTCACCAGTCAGTGGGGTGTAGTGGTTAGGAGCACGGACTCTTAATCTGGGAGAACCGGGTTTGATTCCCCATTCCTCCACATGCAGCTGCTGGTGTGACCTTGGGTCAGTCATAAGTTCTTTCAGAGCTGTTCTTTCAAGGGCAGTTCTTGAAAAGAGTTCTCTCAGCCCCACCTGCCTCACAGGGTGTCTGTTGTGGGGAGGGGAAGGGTAGGTGATTGTAAGCTGCTTTGAGACTCCAAGTGAGGGCGGGGTATAAATCTAATCTCTTTTCTTCTTGGGTATGAGGCTATTATCTACTGAGTCTCAGGTGTGGAATAGACTGTGTGTGCGGGGGTGGTGGTGGTGCTGCTGCTGCTATTCTGAGTAGGTTCCATCCTACTCCAATGATGGCCTGTGTGGTAGGTCGTGACATACAGTTCCACGTACATTAAAGCAGGTTGGTCAACCTCTGCAGCAATATGTGCAGAATCACAATAATAAGTATGAAAGAGTACACTCTCATCATACTTACAGGAAGGGCAGTTTCATGGTTTCCAAACTAGAGGCTAGAACAGGGCCGGCTCACCCACTAGGCAAACTAGGCATTCGCCTAGAGCGCTGGGCCCTGGATGGGGCACCAAGCTGTGCCTCCCCCCTCCTCCCCCCCCTTTGGTGGCTGCGGTGGTGGTGGGGAGGCGGTGGTGGCAGCAACAAAAGGGTGGCTGGCTCCAGAGGACTCCAGGTCTCCAGGCCCCACCGGGAGCTTGGCATCTGTGCCATAAGGCAGTCTCGCCTAGGGCGCAGAAACACCCGAAGCCGGCCCTGGGCTAGAAGAATAAGGGTGAAAAAGGCACAACTTACAGAGCTGCTTACAGAAAGGGCAAAAGACCAGCATCACCCAAAATGAAAATAGCAGAGAGAACTACTTGGAGAGAAAAAAGTTGACTCCGCCTTAACAATCTTATGAAAGCTATGGACTCCCCCCCCCCAAAAAATGTCATGATATGGCGATGATGAAGGGTGCAAGAGAGCTTGGGCTGTGCCCTTGGATAAAGAAATACATATGAGAGGACACATTCTCATCTGTGAAATGAAGAAATGTACATAGGCTTCTTTTCTCTCTTGCATGTCAGTAATTTGTCAATATCTATGGCCTTAGAGCAGTCTGTCTACCATTTTGATATGGGGGGCAGGAACGATGGTATGAGAGACATCACCAGCTCCAGGTTGGGAAATTCCTGGACATTTTGGGGGGGGGGAGCCTGGGGAGGGCAGGGACTTCCGTATAACACCACAGAGTCCATATAATGCCATAGAGACTACCTTCCAAAGCAGCCATTTTCTCCAGGGGAACTAATCTCTGTACTCTGGAGATCAGTTGTAATTCTGGGAGACCTCTAGGCCTCAGCTGAAGGTTGGCAATACTAAGCGAAACTAAAGGAGCCACACCAATGATTCGGCTGCGAACTCTGGGGCTGCGATCACACACACTAAATCCACTTTCAATGCACTTTCAGTGCACTTTCCAACTGGATTTTGCCAGTTCACACATAAAAAATCCAGTTTAAAAGTACACTGAAAGTGGATTGAAAGTGGATTATTTAGTGTGTGTCTTTGGAAATATAGGACCTGGGGTTATCAAAGGCCTTTGGTGCCTTTGTGCTTCCTTCCCTTGTAGTTAATGAGTACCCCAGTCATTTCATTGCTTCAGCAGGCAGGGTGGGAGAGGTGGGCAAGCAGGTGAATAAAAGAAATGGCTCAACTGATGAGAACTACCCACCTTGATTAGCAACAGTCCCACTGGTACTCCAAGCCGGCCGTATCGTTGGAATAGTTTTGCCAGCTATTGAAATTATTTTTGTACAGTTCAGTGCATTTGTAATTTTAAATCTGACAGCTTCAAAGATGAGGTTGAGCAGGGTAACCAAGCTAATGTGCAGAAATTAGCTATTATACGTTGGGTCACGGAAAACCGTACAAATTAACCCCCCATAAGTGCTGCATAGCATTGCATTAGATTAGATTAGCTGGCGCTAGTAAGAGGTTTGTGTTTGAATGACAGGGGGAAATCACATATTGATGTGCAAAGCCCATTTGTATTATTTTTGTATTACTCCGGAGGGAAAGTTTGAGTGAGTTCTGTCTCTCTGTCAGAAGAAGTAAAGTTTGTTTTAAGAGGGATTTAAAGTATTCCCAGATGTATTTTTTCATCCCGAGCGGAGACTTTCTTTGCAGTCAAAGGGCTGCTCTGTGGCTTTTTCAGGGCTCTTGTAAAACCCTTTGTGCTCTGTTAATATGCAGGGGTTCAGAATATCATGACATCAACCGGGCACACTTGAGTAACAGACCTCTCCCCCCCCCCCACCGTCCCTAAGTGTGCAGAAATTATAACCATGGAGAACTGAATGAGAGCGGAGCCGGGGGGGGGGGGGTGTACTTGCATTTGCTTGCAAAAATTGCGTGCTTCCTAATTGCCTCCCCCAGCAATCCTAATTGTGGATATTGTGCATTTAATACTTAATAATATTTAGAATCCATAGAGACAGCACTTTCTGGGTTTCCAAACCCAACCTTTTTACATTTTGTTTTTAACAAGCTATTTAAAAGGGAGAAAAAGTATGGGCCTGTTTTTGTGTGCTGCCATGAATGTGATTGTCCACGGGTGAGACTAAGGATTCAAATTTGGAGAGTTCTTGCAGTTCTGTTCCCTCTTCTTTGACACAGAACTCCAGACTAGCCTGCTTTGTGAAACAAAAAGTCTATTTGAACTTGTTAGGAGCGGCATGTTATTGGATATTAATTATCCTAATCATTTACTTCCTGAATTTTCTTGCGTGGAGTGGAAAACCAAGGAGTGAAGTGATTGTAATGCAATGTGCAATTGTGCTGTGATTACACTACTAGAGCTAGTAGACTCAGCAATGAAAGGACAGTTGCCAGCCTCCAGGTGGGGTCTGGAGATATCCCAGAATTCCAGCCGATCTCCAGATTATCATCTGTTTCCCTGGAGAAAATGGCTGCTTTGGAGAATGGACTGCATGGTATTATAACCGCTGGCAACTGGGGGTGGGTGGGAAAACTGGGCCTAGGCCTGTATTTACCAGTGACACAGTTACATAATTTTTGACACACACACCAGAAGTGACATGGGGATACTCTGGTAACTCTATGATAGAAATCATATTTACTGTAGAATTTTCGCCCAAATACCAGATTGTCCCCACATCGCTGGTGATGTAATGACATCACTTCTGGTGTGCACTGGAAGTGATGTCACTGCATTGCTAGCAATGCAGGCCCCAGCCTAGTTTCCTGCCGGTAAGTCCCCCTCTGGCCAGCTGATCGGCACTGGGGGAGCGGGCCCAGAGCTGGAGATCCCCTGCCAGGCAACCCTACTTCTCCCCAAACCCTCCTCTCACCCCATATCTCCAGGATTTCCCAACCCAGAGTTGGCAGCCATTAAGGTTGGGTTTTTTTTATACTCTTATTGAATTATTATTTTTTTACAAAATATGTGTGCTTTGTTCTTTTTGTTGGCTGCATCAAGAAGGTATATGCTGAGACAGCACACACATGTTCTAAATAAATAAAATAATAAATACATGACTACAGACCGGAAGTGCTGGAAACCAATGCAGGCAATGGTAAGAGTTTGCAAAGAACTCTTTTTGAGTTTACAAGGTAATTTATACATTTATCTTACCAATCCTTGCTACAAACATTATACAGTAGGTCATTAGTATCTCATCCCCGTGGCACCCGGGTTCAAATCAAGGCAGCACACACCTGAAATTAACTTTAAAAGATGGTGGAATATCTCTGATTTCCATCTTTTCTAGTTTAACCTACAGTCATGTCACTTCAGCCTCAGCTGTTGATCAAAAATTTATAGCAGCAAACAGCAGGGGGGTTTTACCCATTATTTTTGCAGTGTTGCTTAGGGCAACTCTGTGCATAGTTCATGCTTGGCTGTTCAAAAGGACATCAAAAGTGAAAGTTTAGTGCTTTCCCTCTGTTCTTAACTTTTGGATTCTGTGCTCGTTACCATGTTTGTGTCAACAGTTTGGTTCAACAGGCCTTTAACTCAGCCCAATGACAATACCGTTGCTGTTGACAAATGATGCAGTTTTTTTGTTTGCAGTGCACTGTTATCATAAACTCAAGGCGGCTTACAGAATAAAAGCCATAGACTCATATTACATAAGTCGGCCAATGAACGATGCAATTGGACTAGGCTTGCAGAATTAGATGGCAATGCAAACAGCAAACTGCCTAAGGCAAGATATACTATAAACAGTGTAGCCAGTGGAATGGCAAAGGTTGAAGACAATACAATAAAAGCTGAATAATACCTAGAATAATGATTGCAGTGGACTGCAGTCCTATTCTATTATCAAGGTTCCCTTCTGTACAGGTCTGATTCCTTAAAAAAAATCCTTCCTGATCATAACAGTTTTTCACATTCTGCAGAGTGATATTTCCATTTGTGTTTTAAATAGCAGATCAGCCCAAATACAAAATAATTATTAATAGGTTACTCAATGAAGCAATATGACAGAGATAGGAATATTTTTTAAAAAAGAAATAGAAAATTTTCCTGCTGCCTCTCCAGAGAACCTGCTCAAGATGGTTTACCCTCCCCCCAAAACATAAGAAATCTTAAACCATAAATCTTACAAGTTATGAACATTTGAAACCCCAGCATTAAAAACCTAGCCAGCAGTGAACCCTAGCCAACATAAAAACAGCATAAAACAGCTTTAAAAGAGTCTCATGAAACGTTTCTCAGTCCTGAAGCGGACTGGAAAATCAACCCTTCAATTAAAAGTGTGGGTAAAAAGAACAGTCATTCAAAGTAGTCCCTCCTATTTCTGCCGTTTACAAGGGATGAATGCCCTGAAGATGGAATTGCAGGGTTTCCCGAGTCTCATCTGGCTTGGCCCTTGGAAAGAAATTATTATTTGCAGGTTGAGTAATGTCAATTTTGTGAGCTATAACAGATCGTCCAATGAGTTTTCTCTTGAGTACAGCTGCTCAAAATCCAACCACTGTTCATATGGCAGTTTGCAGTGGTAAATGAATACATTTTTTAAAGCTGATAAACAACATGATGACTCAGGTTGGAGGGCTCAGGCCACCAGATGTCTCCTCTTGCCTAGAAAGAGCGGTTTTTAATCTCAAGCTGCTTTTTCAGACCAAATGAAGTTGTTAAGTAGAGCTTGCCAAGATATCATAACCTTTGGGTGTGTACATATAGGTAGTGGTTGAAAGAAGAATAAAGGCTTTGAAAGAACTGTCATTTTTAATGCTTTTATCTTACCTAACTGCCTAAGATTTAATTCTTCCCTTTGTTGGAAGCCTCTCTCAAACTTGTCAATTACTTCCAGCTGATTAAGCTTCACTAAATTATTGGTGTCAGAAGGGAGATTGACACCCAAATGTTTCCATGTGTCCCAAATCCAATTATAGGAAAATTTCTCAGAAATATGTTGTTTAACCTGAAATGGGACATGTATAGCTGTAATTTCTGATTTTGTTATAAGTACTCTTTAAAAGTGAACTCTTTCTTTTCGTATCCCTGGAGCTGAAGATTTCAGGGAAGCAGCAAATAAAATGGTGTCATCTGTCAGAAGTCCTATTTTCTTGTAAGTACTGCCTGTGTTAACACCTCTAATTCGTGGGTTATTGCACATGACTTTAGCCATCAAAAGGGCAAAAGTAGTGGTAAAAAAGGGTAACTCTGATGCCTCCTTCGAGCAATCAATATACATATGTTTGAAGTTTTCATGTCTGTTGTGTCAAAATTCCCCCCCCCCTTTTCAGTTTTGCTTCTCTCTTCTATGATTTTAACCCTGTCCTTTTTACTTTTCCACTCTTTGTTTCGTCACACTAAACTATTCTCATAATTTTTTTCAGTGTCACGTATGTGTCACTAGATCAGTATTATACATTGGCCTAGTACCCCAGAAGGAAGATGTGAGCAATATATGATGAAGTATATTTATGATTGACCTACATCATTAAATACATCACCTTATTTTTAGCATAGATTACTCCTATCAGCTAGCCCAACTGGCTACCTGCATTTGGCCAGCTCTACCCTGAGACCAAGGTAAGGCAACATAAGCACCAAGTTTGGTTATCCTAGCCTTCAAACATAACTGTGTTGAGAGATTCTAAGGCTCATTACCTTTACCCATGTGCTGTTCAGGCGGTTCAATATTTGGGCTGATGCTGCTCAGTATCCACTCCTTCCCAACCACGTCAGCCTCTCTGTACAAACCCATGAAAGTGTTTTCTGGGAACCCCCCCATCACTGGTAGATGTCTATGTGTTAGTAACTTGTAATCATAGAGGGTATGTTATCAGTGATTAAAGCAAACCTCTGCATTCAGAGGCGGTATACCTCTGAATACCAGTGCCAGGAGGCAACATCAGGGGAAGGCCTCAGCCTCTATGCCCTGTTGTTGGACCTCCAGAGGAACTGGTTGGCCATCGTGTGAGACAGGGTGCTGGACTAGATGGACCACTGGTCTAATCTACAAGGGCTCTTCTTATGTTCTTATGAATACGTACAAAGTAAAAAAAATGATTTTGTCAAACTCAGCAAAAGATGTCCTATGATAGCGTGGCCTGGCGTGATCTGGTCCACGGGGTCGCAAAGAGTCGGACTCGACTGTGCGACTGAACAACAACAACAACAAATGATGGCCCTGGTCACACGGAGAATTTGCCATGCGAAAGGCACGAATGTTGGGCAGATTTTTGGGGCGTGATCACACTGCAACATCTGGGAAGCGTAAAGCACTCGTGGCCAACCTGTGGCATCCCGCCAAAGATGCGGAGTTAAAAAGTACCAAGGAAAGTGCACTAGTATCCGGAAAACGCGCGACACAGGTGGGCGTCTGATCGCGGGAGTGCTAGTATCCTGTGTCATCCGGCACCTGTCCACGTCCCGTCGCAAACTAGATTTTTTCTGTACGTGCATGCGCACAAACACGAAACTGAAAGCAGTGCTGCTCCGCGGAACTGCACATGTGCACAAACACGAAACGCTTGTGTAATTGTGCCGCGCCACTTCTTTGCCATGCTGCAGCATCGCCATGTGATCGCCAGCTAACAGCCTAAGCACAGAGACTTTGGGGACTGTGTGATCGGGCTACCGTGCTTTATTTTGCTCCGGGGCGAACAGCCATGCCTACCCCCCCCCCCCCATTATCTGGCCTGTGTGACCGGGGCCGATATCTGGCAAGGGGGAAGGTCCATAGCTCTGTAGTAGAGTATATGCAGAAGGCCCCAGATTCAATCCTTGTTAAGTGAATCAAGCAGCGGGCAATGTGAAAGACCTGTGAGACCCTTCAGGTTAGGGTCTAACCAAAGGACCAAGCCTAATTGTCAAGCCAGTCCTTTCAAAGGAACAAGGTCCTTACAGTGCAAATACTGACTCTTCATAATCTGTTTTGGTGGCTCAAACCCAGATTCTGTTTATCCACGGGAGATACACAAAACACACATCTTCAGCTTTTTCTGGCCCCTATTATTCATTTGCACCACATTTCAAAATGTATTAGTAGAATGCCATTTTAATAGTTGTGGTTTCACCCTGCAGAATTCTGTGAGTTGTAATTTGGAGAAGTTGCACTCTTCAGACAGCCTTCTCCTGGTGGTGCCATCTCTTAGGATCGTCTTTGATAACAAAACCTGTGGAACACCTATCTCATTTTTATCCTGCTCTTTCTTCTGAGGAGTTCAGAGAAGTGTGTCTGTTTCTACTGTCTTTGGATATGCTCCAAGAGTTGGTGGTTGAATCTGAACAGCAAAAACAAGCTGCATAGATGTTCACATTCCCAACATTGCTCACAGCAGTCATTCCCTATGCCCCAAACCCAGCATTAAAGGTACAATACACATCTCAAACACTAGAAAGCAAACCAGTTTGACTCACTCGGACTTCCCTTTGAATAAGCACATATGGGATCCAGCTATCAAACAGCTAATCAGTTACACTGTGCAGTTTAGCAGTTTAGTGCCAGAGAACAGCTGGCTAGAAAGGGACATTGTCAGAGCATTCACATTTGCTATGAAACCCAGGAAACTCATTAATTAGGAAGAGCAGATAACAAGCGAGCACAGAGCAGTTGACCTGCAGCAGATTTTACTTAATTTATATGTTTGCAAGCTGCAAAGTATGGGAGTCAAGGGAGACTATAGTTCTTTGTAGGGAACAGGATTCCAGTGGCCAGAGTCATTTTCTTCCATGAATGGTACTAACAGTTTTGCCTAGAAGGCTTATGCTCACAACACCGTCACACCACAGTATATATATTTTAAAAAATGAAACCACAAATCTCAAAACTTCTGATGTGCTAAATAGGGATGTTTCCAAAGCTCCTTTTATCCAAAAGCTGTGGAGAAATGTGGCATTTCAATCTACTTGCTCTTGTTTCTCAAGGAATACTGGTGCATTGCAAACTCCATTATTCTATCCTATACTTTCAAATTTTGCACAGAGCACTGTATATTCACATTTGTGTCTGACCTTCCTCTGTTACAAATGCACATACATGTATTGATAAAGGACTATCAAAAAAAAGCACACTCAGTGTGATGACAACAGGTGGTTTTTTCAAGATTCTTTTGGTGTGGAATTTTCTTGATGCTCAGGAGTGAATTATACACATCAATAAAATACCACACAAAGGGTGCGTTCAGACAGGGGATTTACAACGGAATAGGTGACGGTTCCCACCGGTGTACTTACCGGCGTTCACACAGCGAACATCTGCCTCCCGTCCCTAACCGTTGTAAACAGCTTTACACCGTTGTACTCTGCCACTAGGTCCCCAAGTGGTGGTATCCTGAGTATAATGGTTGTAATCGCTGTACCCCTCCGTCTGAACGCTCTCCAACGTTGTACAGGCACTTCCGTTTGGAAGCCTGAGGCTTCTGCTTTTTGCCCGCCATTTTATCTAGGTTGGCGATATGCACTTGGGCGAAGCTTCGCCCCGTTGTTAATAAAGAAATTAAAAGGTTGTTATGTGCTTCTGCAAAGACGCCTCTCCTCTCCCCCTGCCCACCGCTGCTGTTGCTGCTGCTGCGGCCGCTTTTGCTCTGGCTGCGGCTGCAGAGTGTTTTTTATGATTCCGCCCTGCCCTCCTCCTCCTCCTCCCTCCTTCCTCCTCCTCCTCGGCTGCTGTGGACTAACTCTCCTCCTCCGGGGCAGCAGCAAGGGAGGGGAGTTCGTCAATGGGCAGCCGGCGGCGGGCCTGACTCACGCATGCAAAAATAAAAAAAAAGAGGGAGGAGAGGTGGGAGGGGGCGACGCAAGTGCAAGGATCTCCGCTGCCTCCCCTGCAGGAGCCGGCAGCTCCTCCCCGGGAGACTGCCTGTCCAGGCTCCCTGCCGGGCTCATTTGCCCGTGCTCTTCACCCCCCTCCCTCCTTCCCGGCTCCATTTGCTGTCAAAAAACCAATAAAACAACAGCGCACGAGCCCCAAGAGCCCAGCGGCAGCCCAGCGGCTTCATTAGAAGGAAGCCTGCCTATGCGGATGTGCAAACTCTGTAAAAATAAAACAAAAAATGCCGATGTGCCCTCCTGAGTGCCTGAGGTGTGGACGGGCATATTGCGATGTGCTGGAGGTGAGTGTGATCGCGTTTCAACCGGCATAAACTGCAACGGTTCCAACTGGTACAGTTTATGCCGGCTGAAACGCCCTGTCTGAACGCACCCAAAGAGGACTGTGATGCAATCACACATATGATTACATGGTTTAGGGGGGCAGTATTTTGTCACTGCACACTTGTCAATTGCACAGAGGCTGAGAGAGAGAGAGAGAGAGAGAGAGAGAGAGAGAGAGAGAGAGAGAGAGAGAGATATGCAAACAAACAGCTGTGGGAAACCCACTTGCTAATTCTGGAATTAAAGTTAGACATTTTACCAGTTGGACCAGAATTCCAGAGAAATGAAACACAAAGCGGGGTGGATGGTAGGAATGAAAACAGCTGAAATTTTTAGAGCTCAGATCCCATGCTAAAATGAGATTTATTGTCGTTCAGGGGTGACTTTGCAGTTAGTACAGCGTTACCCCAAGGTATTTGAATGTGGTTTTGAGCTGCATGTTTTTCTCCCAGTTGAGAAAATGTGGAATGAATGCTAGATGCAGAATTGCCCAGAGAGGAGGACAAAACACACTCTTTGCAAATAGTAACATTGATGCTTGTTTTCTAGGTGGTGTCAGCTTTATCCTGGAATATTACATCCTGGCCAGCCTTATGTCTGGAATGGTGGTTGGTGCATCTAGGTGAGCTTTGTGATCTTTTACTACAACTGGCCAACCAGCTTTCTTATGGGGGGGTGGGGTGATGATCAACTGCAGTAGAAACTTTTCTAACCCCTCCAGCTATACCTACAGCTAGGGTCAGTTCAAGATATTATGGGTGCGTTCAGGTGCGTCGTTTAGTCTGCTTTCGGCATGCTTCAGTAACAGATTTTATATCCACGTTCACACACCCAACATCTGCACACCGTCCCCAGCCGTCGCTTTCCGGCTCACCCCCCCCCCCTTTACCAGGTCCCCAAGTGGTGTTTTCCTGATTCTCCAGTTCTAACTGCACTTTTCTGACGTTTGATCGCTCCTCCGGCGTCGAGCCACCTCCGGCTTAAACCCTCTCCATGCTCGAAAGCTGCCCAAGGCTTTCACTTTTCGCCCACCATTTTTTTATGTGCACATAGGCGGAGCTCCGCCACCATGTTTAGGAAACCAACATTTAAACGGTCACTTGTTTTAGTGTTTAGATGAGTTCGGGATCTCATGGAGGCCATTTTCGGGTCTTTTGTTGGAGGGGTTGGATTGATTCGCCCTGGTGGTTCTGCACATGCACCATGATAGTTCCCCCCCCTTTTGCAGAGGGGCGCCTATGCACATGCACAAACTGAGGGGAGGGAATGCTGACACACACTCCCGCACGTCAGTAGTGTAGACACCAGGGAGCGACGTGACTGCACGGTGAGGCGGGATAAGGGAGGTAAGTGTGATCGCAAATATCCAGATCAAATATAATCCGGTTAGAACCGGAGCAGTTTAAACCACTCTCAGCACGCCGTCTGACCGCATCCTCTGTTGCTCCAAGTAGGCCCACCATCCCTTGGGATCAAATTGAGCCTCCAAGTAAATCTCAGTCCAGCGCAGTGCATCGGCAACCTCATCATTCTGCTGTTGCAAGCAGCCGCTTGGATGGAGAACCAGACATGCACACAACTCTCCTCCCCCCTGCCACGCATTGCCAAAAGGGTGGAAATATACGAGTGCAGAACTTGAGTCATCTGCAGAAGGCCCTTTTTTTTCCTTTGTGCAAACAATAAGTTCTAAGCATGCATTGCATACATACTCCCCACCCTTTTCCTAAACAGAATGTATTTATTTCCTATGGATAAGAATGTATGTTTTTTCTGCTTTTTTGCTCTTTAGGCTGGAAACATATTTGACGCTGTGCATGCATGCAAAAAAAGCAGATTCAACAAAAAATGTCCGCAGGAATCCCATTCCCTCCTCCAAACGCGTTGACAAGTATTTCCCAAAAATCTTCCAACCCAAAGCCACTTCGATGGAGTGGAGCCATGGATTAGTGGCAGAGCATCTGCTTTGCAGGTAGAAGGCCCAGGCTGAGTTTTTGGCATCTCTCACTGAAAAAAGGATCTCAGTAGTGTCTACTCTCATTGGCAGTGGCTCTCCAGCATCTGAATCAGGGCTTTTAGCTCTGATTCAGATGCTGGAGAGTCACCGCTAATGAGAGTAGACAATACTGAGCTAGAGGGACCAATGTTCAGGCAGCATACAGCATTCTCTCCCTTAATAATTCCACTTTTCTTTCTCTCCTCTTTCTTCCACTGTTCAGGTAACTCTTGTTCTATTATACTCAACTTTGCTGTAATAAAGTTCCAGTGATTGTAAGGTGAAGAAGACCACTAATGGCATGCCCTGGGTAGCAATAACATATGTGAAATGCTGCTGCTTCTGCGGAAGAGACTCCTCCTAATTGCTTCTCTGGTGTGGGTGGGTGGGGGAACAACAGCAGGCCCTTGTTAAAATGTCAGATCGCAGCCTCTGATTTTAAACCATGCCGCCTGCCTCTCCAGTAAAACAAATGTGATGTTATTCCATTCTGTCTTTTCAGGGGATCTTTTGCCAAACTCATTAAGTGCAGAAGGGAAGATTCCTTTCAATGCAGAAGATCTTTTTTGAGCAGACACCTTTAACACTGTTTTCTTCTACGCCAAGGCAAATGTTTAGTTTCATTAACAGATGTAAATTTACTGTTCCCACCTAATTAAAACAATTTAATTTCTTAAACCTTTTGGATAATTGCAAATGCACTTGCAGATAAACAAAGTCAGCATCAATTTCACATGAATTGCAAAATTAATTTAACAAGAGCACTTATTTTTCCGACGTGATTTTTTCCCCGTGCGAAGCGTCTCAGCTAAAGGTACCTTTTTAGCATGCTGCTTTGACATTTCTGAAATATATTCTGGATGGTCTTGACATTCCTGCCCATCAGTTGTTCCCATGATGCATCTTCATCTGAAACTATTTAATACCACAGTCCTTCAGTTACTGGCATGTCTTTCTGTACAGCAGCAGTGCATCCGGAACGACTGCACCCACATCAGTGGCCAAGGGAGACGTTTTGCTGCTACAGTGATTTACAGCTCCCGCATTTGGTCAAAAAAAGAGATTACACTAAGAGGGTGATCACCCCACTTGCCCTAAAGATGGGATGGGAATTTACAAAGCTTGGTGTGTGGGCAGTTTAAATAAGTTTTCAAAGAAAGCAACTTAAGAACTAACATGAAACAACTTATTCCTGTATCTGCTAATAGCAGATCCACCTGAAAAACACTGGGGGTGAAAAAGAAAAAAAGATTGAACTGCTTCTGCAGCTGTTTTGTGAAGGCATCAGTCAAACAACTTACCACTATAGCCTGCACCTTTAAAGAACAGGGGTCCACAAATACAGTTGCCAAATTTCCAGAGACGACCTCATGCATCCAATTCAACATGCAAGTTGCTCTCTCTCTCTCTCTCTCTCATTTCCATTTACTTACCGGGAAGTCACGGGGATTTTGAACCTGCATCTGAAGCCATCTGTCTTGGCTTCGATGATACCAACAGATGAAACTCAACCCGAACCAATCGAATGCTGAAGTTGCATTGGTCAGAAATATGGCTAATCTGGTAAGGGTCATGAACTAGGACTGCAATCTTCCTGCAAAGCCAGGGCCACATTTGACCTGGCATTACTCCTGGATGTCTAAGTGGCAGTGGCATCCAGAAGTACTTTTTATGATGCTGGCTGCCCCTTTTCATAGCCATGGTTATTAGCCACCCTTGGTGAAATCCAAACTAGATTACTGTTAAATTCTCTGTGAGGGGCTGCCTTTGAAGAGTGTTCAGAATCTCTAGCAGGTCTGGAATATGGCTGGCACATTGTAGGGAAAAGCAGGTGAAGAGCGGGACTTACCGGTTGGATCCTGATCTGACTTACTCTTCTTCACCTTCTACTGGCTTCACTTGGCTAGGGTGAACCTTGGCTGCCCTTTGGGCCTTGGAACTGGGGGGGTCTTTCACCTCAGCCCACTGTGGAACTGCAGCCTGTGGGATTCCTTGGTGACCCTGTGCCAGTCCAAAATAGCCTTCAAAAAAAACCCCCTTATTATAGTCCTTTAACTCTGCCTGGGGTAGGGCTTGAAAAATGCTTTGGGCAATATGGCTACTCTCTGTGGCTTTGACCAAGCAGCAGCCTTGGCTGTTTTCTCAAATACATACAGGTATGATTTTACACCATCCTCATGGGTGCATTTTGCCAAATATTACAGTGCTTAGGGTGCACCCACCAGACCTGGTTGTTCTTGCAACAGTGGGATGGGTGGACTTGTAGTGATGTTCTTGTATAACTCCCTGACCAGCTCTGGGAGGGGAGTGGGTTATAGCTCACCCAAATCCTCCTCCTCCCCTGGGAGGGCTACCTGGCTGTTGTCCCTCTCTCTCTTGGTCTTTATAGTAGAAAACCTCTCCAAGTTTATCCTGCTTGGCCTAGCGCTGCTGTGGATTAAAAAAGCTCCTTCGGCTCCTTCCCAGCTGCAGCATTCAGATGGCTGTCCAGTGTCCTCTCGCCTTCTTAGCTCCTGATGGTGCTCTGGAGTGTCCTCCCTGGGAGTTCTTAGCTGCTCCGATTCCTACCAGGCCTTTCCTTAAAGGTGAGGTGTGGCTACCTGGTCCTGGTGTTTGCTGGAGGTGGCAGCACTGCTTGTCGCTCCAGTGGTGGTGTTGCTGCTGGCAGCTGGTTCTAGGCTGCTTCTGAGCCCACAAAGCCGTGGCATGTTGTGGGCCCTCTCCCCAAGGTCCAGGTGAGTGTTGGGGATGAGGAGGCTGGTGGCTGGGATTGGCCTCTAAAGCAGTGGCCATGTGGAGGCTGGAGGGATGGGTCAGCCCAATCTCTGTAGTGGCAGTGAGGAGGCAGGAGGTGCAGGACAAGGCAGGCTTTTGCAGCAGCAGCAGAGGTGCGGGGGTAGGAGAAAAGGAGGAAGAAGAAGAGAAGGTTTTTATACCCCACTGTTCTCTACCTTAAGGGATCTCAGAATGGCTTATAATTGTACCCCCTTCCCCTCCCTTCCTTACAACAGGCACCTTGTGAAGTAGGTGGGGCTGACAGAGTTCTGACAGAAAAGTGACTGGCCCAAGGTCACCCAGCAGACCTCATGTGGAGGAATGGGGAATCAAATCCGGTTCTCCAGATTAGAGTCTGCTGCTCTTAACCACTGTACCACACTGGTTCTCAGGGCTGGCCTCAGGACACACACTACTGACAGGTTCAACTTGGTAGGGCCATGTTGCATTTCCTCGTTTGTATGATCTTTGTTGACTACCCAATGGTTTCTTATCTCAGTTGAAAGTGATGGTTTTCAAGCTTAGTGGTCAGCAGCCAATCTCTCTTATGGACTAATATGACCCATATACACACTGAGTTCATAGAGCACCTCCCCCCCCCACATGCCTCCATAATCTGAGACACGGTGATAGTCATCAGAAAGAAGATTTTTAATAATATAACTGAAAATCTGGAACACCCTGCCTAGAAAGGTCTGCCTTGCCCACCCATTACTAGTGTTCTATCATCTGCTGAAGAGACTGCTTTTCAATAAGGCAGAGTGTAAAGCTGCAGGCATGTAATTGTGAACACATAATATACTTATCCAAGCGCATACAATGTAACCTTGACAGAGCTGGAACTACGAGTATGCACTTGGATATACCCGAGCTGAAAATAAACTGGAAATTAGCTGTTTTAAGTCAGTTCAGGGAGTATCCAAAATGACCCCAAACATTCACAAATTCTGGGAGTAACAAAAATTTATCTCCCTGAATTTCAGGAGTGTTTTAGGTTTCAGGCATTAGGAATCAATAGGAAGCGAGGAAGCAGGTCTGCCAAACAGCTGTTCGGCTGTGTGTCCTGCCCTTTGCATTTTAGACAATTATTTTCAGTAGGTAGACCAGTCTGCTTTACTGTACATATGCAATAATAGGTCCATTATTTCCTATGGACGGTATGTTGCCCAAACTGGACCCAAAGCGGGGGAAATTAACTTTACAAAAAGGGTTCCAGAAAGGAATAATGCAACATTAAATTGCCTACATACATCCAAACATTAAACTGTTACCAAAACTGGACCCAGAGAAGGAAAAATTAAGAAGAAGAGGAGGAGGAGGAGGAGGAGGAGATTGGATTTATACCCCGCCCTTCACTACCCAAAGGTGTCTCAGAGTAGCTTACAAACTCCTTTCCCATCCCCTCCCCACAACAGACACCCTGTGAGGTAGGTGGGGTTGAGAGAGCTCTTGACAGAAACTGCTCTTTTTTCAAGAACAGCTGTGCCAGAGCTACGGCTTGCCCAAGGTCATCCAGCCAAGTGCAAGTGGAGGAGTGGGGAATCAAACCTGGTTCTCCCAGATTAGAGTCCGCGCACTTAACCACTACACCAAACTTTAAAAGGGTTCCATAAAGGAATAATGCAGGACCTTGTAGGTCTGTGTATACCAGGGTGGATCTGGTCCCCAGCCCTACTCATGGGCGCCCCTGTTACCCACCCATTCTATTTACCATGCTATGCACAGGCACTTTATATATGAATTGGTGGGAATTTGACCTCTTGCATAAAGTAGTACATCTGAGCGCCCATACACGGGTTAAAGTCTCTGCAAGTAATTAAACTGGATTATTACCATCTGCTGATCTATGCATAAAGCTGAATTTTAATTTTTAAAATTGTATTATATTTTAATATTTCAATTTGTCATATTTATATGTTGTGAGCCTGCTTGCAGGGTAGGGCAGGATATCAAATCAAATAAATAAAAATAAATAAAATCTTAATGGAGATACCCCCAAAATAAAATTAGGAGGAAAGAGAGTGGTTGCGCCCACCATCTGTGTCAGAATTTCATAGGTTGGGAACCCCTTGCAGGTAGAATACTGTGATGTATATTTCAAAGAACTGGATAGTGGCACATGGTCTTCATCCCTACTCCCCGAAGGAAGACTGTGTTCTCACAGTGGTCTTACTCTGCCTAATTTGTTGAAGCAAGAGTAACGGTGTGAACTTTGCAGCTCTGCTTTTTGCTCCTAATTTTCTTTTTGTAATTTCCTCTTGCATCAAATGTTCAGGCACACATTTTGGTGCTGCCTTTTCACACTTTGTGGTGACTGCTTAAGATGCTGCTTTTTAAAAAAAATCTCCAGCACTTTGGAGAGCAGCTTAAATGACTTTGTAGGGCTAGTTTCCTTTTCTTTCTCTGCTGTATTTTTGGTGGGCTCCTTCTTCATCAGGGGCCTAATGAGTAATTTCATGCTTGAATTGGAAAGCAAAGCCTGTTTGGTTGAGTGGCAGTAAACTTGCAAACTTGTTAGTGGCACTGAACCTGTTTGAGCAGTTTTACAAACCAGCTGTTTGGTTGGAACAGGATACTCTAGAAAACAAAAGTGAATGCTATGCTTAACTGCACAGAAGTAGAATTTTAAAATTCTCGCATCACTTGAGCACTCCATTTACTTACGAATTAAGCCACAGAAAGAGAGACATGAATTTTGGTAACCTTAAAAAAAACACTGGTTTGAACAATCAAATAACTTGACATCACTGCAAATTTCATAGCTTTGGAAATTATAATTGTCTGACAAACAGAAGTCTGGCAATCCCTATCTTGAGCTTTCACATTAGCTATGGTGTCACTGGACAAGTCACTCCTTCACGTCCTCTAAGTTTATGGAAATGGTGTAAGAAAGACCAACACACACACCCTCCCCCAAAAGAAACTCTCTAAAGCAATTTCAGTTTTCAAAAGTTGTCATTCGTTTGACTGTGCAATCCTAAAAGGAGTTGCACCTTTTAAAACCCATTTACTTAAATTGGACTTAGAAGGGGACAGCTTTGCTTAGGGCTGCCTTGTTAAACTACTAATGATGATCGTGAAATACATCCATCATAGATGTGTTTTCTGTAACTGGTCCTCGACTCTGGAGTGCCCCCCTCTTGTGAAGCTTCTTGGCTCCATCTAGCCAGCATTCTGGGAACGAGGTGACTCTCTTTTAGGGTTTTATGGGTTTTTAATCTGTTTGGGCCTACTGTCTTTTATACTGCTAACCATGAGGAATTTCACATTACCCTTTTTAACCCATTTTGAAGCCATTTTTGATCCGTCATGGAGTAAACCGGTATAGGGCTGCCATTTCACACATGACTTTCCCCTTCTGGTAAAGAGCTGGATCTGAAGTGGTTTGCCATTTCAGACTGCACCGCTTTTTCCCCGCCGTTTTTCACCCGTGTGGGTGATCTTTGGCTTTTTTTTTTTAATGTTCGCTTTATAGCGCTATAACACTGTAACAAAACACTCCAGGCATTCCAATGGGGTTAATATACTGCTGCTCCATTATAGTGTTATCAGCGCTACAAAACAAACATTTTTTTTTTAAAAAAAGGCCGGAGATCGCCCGTGCAGGCGAAAAACAGTGGGAAAAAGTGCATCGGAATCGGGAGAGGAAACTGAAGACTACTTGGAAGTGGTTGACAGGTAAAATGCTTCAGCCCCGTTTCCTAAATGGGGCAGAAGCATTTGTTTCTGAAATTACAAATATATTCCGGTAGGGAACCGGTTCTACAACGGTTCTGTCTGAAATGACAGACCAGAAACCGTTTGGGAACCGTTCCTCTTCTGGATTATATCATCTGTCTGAAATTCCTTTAGTAATGGGGCTATTTTGATATTATAATGATCAAGATTTATGTCTGGGTATTGTATTGGTTCATTTTTCACATTGCTGCTTTGGGATTTTGAAAACTGGCTTATAAATTCCCTAAATAAATAAATCATGTAAGGGTTTCTGCCATTTGGTGAGGGGGCATGGCACAGAGAAATAGTGTCTGCTTAGCATAGAAGGTCCCAGGCTCAGTCCCTGGCATCTCAAGGTAAAAGGACCAAGTAGTAGGTGATGTGATTGACTTCTGCCTGAGACCCTGGGGAGCCACTTGATGAGACCTTGTCTGACCTTGATGGACCAATGGTCTGAATCAATGTTAGTCACATTCATTGGGCTAATTGGTTCTCTGACAATGTGCTAAGAGCTGTCACTGTATGACAGTGCAATCCTAAGAACAGTTTCCTGAGAGTACTCTCCATTGAACAGACTGGAACAAAATTCTAAGGAGACCTGCTTAGGATTCCCAAGTGTGTCTTGCTAGTTACCAAGAGAATGGCATGGAAGGACATAAATACTACCACAACTTTGTGCACGGCATGTTCACGTGGCTGAGCTGGCAACATAAATGAGTTTGTAATAGAAGAAATAAGATCAACAATGATAATGAGATATACCCCGCATTTATGGATTATGTTATGAATTAAATAGAAATTAAATCTTTATAAGTTTATGCAAGGCTTATATGTTATGTTGTGACATGGATATTGGCTATGGTTAAGTTTTATGGGACGGTGTATATTGTAAAAGGGTTTAAATAAAATTTATTATTTAAAATCAATTCTCCGCACCATTTGGCAGGACAATCTAGATGGGCAGTTTACCATGTGATGATATGGATGCTGTAGTAAGTTACAACTTGGTAGACAGCTTGTTCAGTGGCTTGGCTCCATGTGTCCTATCACATTATGTAAAGGGAAAAATTTAATTTCCTCCATCTGGATGGTAAGAAAAAAAACTCCAAAAAACTCATTAGCATGCCCTAGGAACAGGCAAATAAATGTGTAGTGGAGATTAGGGATGAGCATAGTGTTGTTGCTTCTTTTATGTGTCAGTGATTTGGGTTCTCTGTTCTCCAATTAGTTTTGAAGATTTGTTTGTGTTTCTATGCATGTTCAGTTTTTAAATATACTTTATATACAATAGCAGGACCTGGTAATATCTAAATTAGATTACTACAATGCTCTTTATGTGGGGCTGCCTTTGAAAAATGCTCAGAAACTTCAATTGGTGCCAAATTCTGCAGCCAGGATGCAGCCAGGATGCATCACTCCAGTCTTGGCCCAATTCAAGGAGCTGGGGTAGACTTTTAAAGTCCTGAATGGCTTGGGACCAGCATATCTAAAGGACTGCCTTCTTCCATATGAACCTACCAGAATACTAAGGTCACCTTTGGAGGTCCTGCTTTGGGTGCCTCCACCTTCTAAATTAGGAAGGTGGCAATCCAAGAGACAGCCTTTTCAGTCATGGCACCCAGACTATGGAACTCTCCCCCCACCCCCGGCTATTATTCTGTCTTCTCTCTGTCTTCTGCCAGCAGATGAAGGTTTTTTCCTTCTTCTTGCCATATACTTTATTACCATTTTATGTGCTTCTAGTGTGTATTTTAGTTTTGTTCTTGTTTTTTTGAATTGTTTTTGAAGTATGTTTTTACAATGTTTTTACTATTAGCCGCCTTGCTGCCTTGATTAGACAGAAAGGCAACATAACCAGTTTTTATGTATACAATGCACATAACTTTGAAGATGGATACATTTTACAGAAAAAACTTCAGCGCTAAATATAAAAATCATCATGGGTTCAGTTCACAGAGTAGAGACGCAGAACTAAAAATGGGCCTCCGGGTCAAATCAGAAGAGATGAGAAATCTGAAACCCTGTTTAGTGAAGATTCTGGTTACTGTATGACATTATTTGAAAACATCAAAGGGGTATGAACAAAAAGACGACTTCCAGAATGTTCACTGTAATTCAGACAGCATTCCATCATTACATAGTTAGTCTGGCTGGATCCAAACTAACCAGCAATTTCCACAGACTCCCCCTTCCCACTGTGGACCCTCCTAATTGTTGGCAAAGTTTAAATATGCAAAGGAAGTCAAGCACTGCCTGTTTAGAGAATTAATAAGGTCTCATTTAAGATTGTTAATGTGTTTTTATAGAATTATTTCATTTTATATTTAAGCCCCTCTGGAAAATATTTGGTTCACAGTCCCACCCACCCCAATGCAGAATATACATTATTTAAATGATTAATTAAAAGTTGGCTCCTGAAGTTGCTCCTGCAAATCAAAATCTAATACAAATGGTAAAGTTAAAGGCAAAGGTCATTTATCACCACTAGAACATGGGTGCTGATGGTGATTTTGTGTGCGTGTGCTGATTCCCTCTTCCCCGTTTCACATCCCTACTTGGGCCCCATGATGTTCCGGAAACTCTCCTGGCTGTCCCTAAGGAGCAGCCTTTTAGTGAACTGCAATAGTAGACAGAAACCAAGGGAAATGTCCTTCCTTCCACTGACAAAACTGGCCTAAACAATCTTGCATTCAACTCAGTGTGTTCCTCTGAAGGAAGTTTCTCAACTGCAGTTGAATCCAGGCATGATGTCTTTTGCTTCCCCCTCTCCATCCGTTATGCTTTCATCAAATGGCAGCTGGCTAGTGGAAGGAAGGGGTTCTCAACCAGACTTGGATCCAGGTGCAATGAAGGAGTGCCTTGTGATTCCTTGCCATTCCTCCAATAGCCTTATGGCAGTTGGAAGCCCAATATATTCTGCATCCCAATATGTTCAGCCTATATCTACAGGGATGAGCAGATTTCACCTGTTCCATTCCTTTGTTGTTCTGTTATTTGTCTCTGCACTGCCTCTCAGCCCTTCTGAATTCTGGTTGACTGCCTAAAAGTGGAGTGTGAAGCCAGCTTACTGTCTGCATTCAGTGCTTTTCCTGTTGGTGTTTTCAGGTGGGTAGTCATGTTTGTAGAAGAGCTAGATTCTCGTCTAGTGTCACCTTAAAGAGCAACAAGATTTCCAGGGTATAAGCTTTTTGAGAGTGAGATCTGACAAAGGGAGCTTTGAGTCTCAAACGGTTATATCCTGGAAATCTTGTTGGTCTTTAAGGAGCTATTGGGCTTGAATCTACCTCTTTCCCATTGGTATTACTGATGAGCACATGTACATTTATGAAACACTGCCAACCCCCCAACCCCCAGTCTAGCTATGATAATATACATCAACATTTTGTGGGGTATTGGAGATGTGCATGTACTGCTGTGTGTTGGTAAACACTATACACAAAACAATCGTGACAAATATGTATGTATTGCTTTTTCTGCAGTGTTTTAGCATTGCTCACATCTACATTGCTGTCTTAAAGAGGAAGAAAAGATGTACAAGAACTTCAAATTGCAGTGAACTGCGTATGTGCCACTCTATATGCTAAATTTAGATATTTGTAAACATGGAACCATGGAGAATTCCTAATGTGTTGGTTCCATTTAACAGACAAAGACCTGGTAATGTTTGTTTGTTTGTTTCAGTTTCTAGATTGCCCTCCCCTATGGAACAGGGATCAGGGCGGTGTACATCAATAAAAGGAATATTCATACATCAAATTCATAGTAAAGACAATAAAAATATAATTAATCTAATTAGATGACACTAATTAATTAATCTAATTAGATGGTGCAGTTCTGGTCACCACACCTCAAAAAAGATATTATAACATTGGAAAAAGTGCAGAAAAGGGCAACTAAAATGATAAAAGGTTTGGGACACTTTCCATATGAAGAAATGTTAAAACCTTTGGGGCTCTTTAGTTTGGAGAAATGACGGCTGAGGGGTGACATGATCGAGGTTTATAAGATTATGCATGGGATAGAGCAGGTTGAGAAGGAAGTACTTTTCTCCCTTTCTCACAATACAAGAACTCATGGGCACTCAATGAAATTGCTGAGGAGACGGGTTAGAAGAGATAAAAGGAAGTACTTCTTCACCCAAAGAGTGACTAACACATGGAATTCACTGCCACAGGAGGTGGTGGTGGATATAAGCATGGACAGCTTCAAGAGGGAATGAGATAAACATATGGAGCAGAGGTCCATCAGTGGCTATTCACTACAAGATATAGGAACTCTCAGTCTGGGGCAAGTGATGCTCTGTATGCTTGATGCTGGGATGGGGGGGCAACAGTGGGAGGGCTTCTAGTGTACTGGCCCCACTGCTGGACCTCCTGATGGCACCTGGTATTTTTGGCCACTGTGTGACAGAGTGTTGGACTAGATGGGCCATTGGCCTGATCCAACATTGGCTTCTCTTATGTTCTTAAAACTTCCAGTTGTGCCACTGCCTTACAGGGGGAGGCAAGAGATAGGAGTGCCAGCCAGATGGAAACCGTTGCTGTCCTCAGCCAAATGCCTGGCGGAACATCTCTGCCTTACAGGCCCTACAGAACTGCATTAATTCCTACAGGGCACAGCTATTGCTTGGCAGAGCGTTCCACCAGGTTGGAGGCAGGGCAGAAAAAGCCCTGGCTGTGGTTGAGGACAGCCAAATGTCTCACAGGCCGGGGACCACCAGTAAGTTCTCATCTCCTGAGTGCAATGCTCTGGGGGGGGGTATACCATGAGAGGTGGTCCCAAAGATACGTGAATTCCAATAGATGCATAAATTCCATACTCCAGGAGAACATTTCAATGAGGAGGATTACAGATACATCTCTGCTACTTATCCTGTATAAATTGTCACTTTGGAAGACTGAAGATGCATTAGCTTGACATAAATCTGTGTTAGGACAAGTATCAGGGTTTTTTTTTCTTCAAAGAGTAATGCAACCTATTGATCTTTCTCATTCTGTAAGCAAGCTCTACTTCACAGTCAAAAATTAGCTTTGGTTTTTGGCAATTTTCAGTAGACCAACATCAGTCCCCATGGTGGCAAGCCAGTTGGCAAGGCTTTTGTATTTATTACAGAAAGTGTATCTGGATCTGGGGTTAGCAGAACTACAGCACACACCATAAGTGTGTCTTTTTTATAACAAAGAGTGTAGTGAAGTGTACTTCACACTGATACAAAGAGGTTCCCATGTTTTATTATCAAAACTACTTTGGTTTTTAAATTAACTTTGGACCTACACCCTTAAGAACAATCAACAATATTGAAAAAATAATTACATAGCAACTTTTTAATTGCAGTGGGTTCTGAATGCAGTTGCTCCTGGTATATTAACTGCTCACTTTATGAGCATGTTTGAATCCAAACAATATGAACACCCCACCCACACAAAACTCCAAGGGACCAACAGACCCCCTCTGTTTTTTAGGCTTTCAAGTAGTTGTACGTGCATATTTTCACTGGCTCAGATCTACACATCGCATCCAAAATGGATGTTCTCTGGTGTGAAGGATTAGGGCCATGTTCCATCTGCCTGCTTGGCTTGAAGATGGCTGCTATTGTAGAGTTGGGTGCTGGTCACTGAACCTTAAGCTCGGTGTTATATAACAACCCCTTACATTGTTATTGCAATAGCATTAATATGGAATACCTTATTCAGTATTCTGCAATACATTGTTTCCACTAAAAACAGTACTGTTATATGTTGGTAGCCCTGAGCCAGATGTCTTCTCCTGTGCCCCTTCTTTGTTTGGGCTTGTCACAATAGTCTTGAATGGAGCTGGATGGAAGAACTCCTTTTTTAAAAAGGCCATAACTAATGGTTTTTACTTTTCTCAGTTGCCAAAATCAAGATTTTGTTTCCTGAATCTTTTGTGTAGCATTGGATTTGAAGAACTGAAGGATGTAGAGAATATAGTGATGGCCACAGGAATAAACAGCTTTAAAGGGAGATTAGACAGATTAATGAAGGATAAGTCTTTCAATGGCTACTAGCCATGGTGACTGCGGGGAACCTCCACATTCAAAGGCACTAGTCTCTGAATCCCAGAGCCAGGAGGCAACATCAGGGGAAGGCCTCAGCCTTAATGCCGTTATTGGCCATCCAGAGAAACTGGTTGGCCACTGTGTGAGAAAGAGTACTGGACTAGATGGACCATTAGTCTGATCCAGCAGGGCTCTTCTTATGTTCTTATGAAGTGCAAGTAGAAGGAAGAGCTGCCAGCACTGTTATGTGAGAGTTCGTCCAATGCTCTAATAGGTTCTATTGTAGTTCTTGGTAGGGTCCCCAGACCCCTGGTCAGGGCGAGGATTCCCCTGATTTCAGGGGCTCCAATCTACTGTCTGCCAGCTGGCCAGCAGGGAAGCCGCACTCGAACAGCCCCCTCCTGCATTGACATTGGCACCGTGATGATGTCATGCAGAAGTGACATCATCATGCCAGGCATGTTGCATGGTGATGCTCTAGCATTTTGGCTAAAATTCTATGGTAACCAAAATGCTAGAGCATCACCAAGAAATGCACCCATCGTGATGATGTCACTTCTGCATGATGTCATTGTGCCGATGACATCGCACTCAGTGCCGTCACCCCCCTCCCCACTCTCAAAAGGCTCCCTCCCACCTCCTGACAACCAGATAAATAGACCTGGCAACCATAGTTCTTGGGCTTCCACTTGCCTAAGAGGGTTTAATAAGCCCCAGCTTCTTGGGCAAAGTGAAGAACAACTTGGAACACAGTTCACCTTTCCACATGCAGCCTTGTAGCAGGAAGTGTAAAACAGGCTTCCCTTGAGTCCAATCGAGAATTTTAAGGCAAAGAGGCATCTAGGTTTACATCATCTGGCCTGGAAGACTGGATTTAAGAATGTGCGTGCTCACTCTTGTTATTGAACAAGTGATGGAATGCCATGTGGTATAGAGGCCCAAGTGTAGGAGTAGAAGTGGCAAGGCCCAGTCTCCAATCCCCATTCAGCTATGAAGCTCATGGGAGGGGTAGTTTGGCTAAAATACAAGCTCAGGTCTTTTGTCACATTCTCTCCCCCCCCCCCCCCCCCCTGCCCTCTCACTCATCAAAAGTGTTCGTTTCCCTTGAAATTTCCCAGATGTTTCACCTGGAGAAGAACCTCTAAATTAGCTTTCTTTTTCCTGGAGGAATTATGATAGCAGTGCTTTCTGTCACACCTGGGATGCTACTAGAATCACTCCCAATGTTATGAACACCTGCTGAAAAGTTGTATCCATATTTGGAAAATGACACCTTCTTCCTTACTGTCCTTCAGTGAATTCTAATGCCTTGGCTGAAATCTTTGCTGTCCCTTTAAGGCATTTGGATTATGGTTTCCACTTCCTATTGTGGATGTACCTGGCTGCTTGCTTTGGTCTGACCTACTTTCCCAATTTGTTCTTTAAACGGTAGCGTCAATGCATATTATTTGTATTCCGTGCTTTGACTGTGTGACTAATTGGGGAAGTTTGTGATCCGCTGTCTCGTATCGGCATTACATTGTATCACTCCTTGTTAGAATAGCCCAGTTCTTTTAATCTACAGCTTACAGATACTTAAGTCTTTTTGCTTTCCTAGTTGTATTATCATATTGCAGTGCCTTGTTGTTCATATGGCTTCTAAGAAAGGATGGTACTGTGCAGGTTGTGATAAGTTTAACAGGAGATGCATATGGTGCAGAGGAGTTCTCTTGCACAAGTCTGAGAAAGAATCTCATTCTATACAAGCAGCAATGCTCTTGTCTAGGCTGACCCAGTTTGGCCATCTGACAGTGATCTGCTAACAGCACTGGACATATTCCTTTCTTCCGGCTGATGACGGTGCAGCAGAAGGTTAGCCGGGTGGTACGGGCTGAGGTTTTGGCCTTAGTCTAATAAGTCACGCCTGGTATCTTCAGGGAAAGAATCCTTTGTAAGGAAGAGTGGGGCTGCCATGTCACTTGGGGGGGGGGGAGCCAAAAAGCTAAGGGTTAGTCTTGTTATGCTCTATAATAGGCCTTGCAGAGAGGATGGTGGAGCTTCCATCCCCCTTCCCTGCCAACAAAAACAACCCACATTCACAGGAGTGGATAGGAGAAGGACCAGTTTTGCTCTTGTTTAAAAAGAAGAAGAAAAAGAAGAGAAGAAGAGTTTGGATTTATACCCCGCCCTTCACTACCCAAAGGTGTCTCAGAGCGGCTTTCAAACTCCTTTCCCTTCCCCTCCCCACAACAGACACCCTGTGAGGTAGGTGGGGCTGAGAGAGCTCTGACAGAAACGGCTCTTTTTCAAGGACAGCTCTTATCAGAGCTACGGCTTGCCCAAGGCCATCCAGCCAGGTGCAAGTGGAGGAGGGGGGAATCAAACCCGGTTCTCCCAGATTAGAGTCCATGCACTTAACCACTACACCAAAACAGTTCTGAGTAGGCAAAGTTGTGCATGACTCCATTCATGTACCTGTGGTTGATATGGAGGATGTGTGTGTGCATGTGCGCTGTATATATTTACAAATATGGAGGACAAAGATGAAGGGATGGAAAGTCTTACCATCCCAAACTTTATTTTGCTGCCCGAAGCATTTAGCTTTTTCCAAGCAAATCTTCTGAGTCTTTGATAGATCCCAGGAAGTACATTAAGTTAGTCAGGGGCTGTAATAAACATACTGAAGTTAATGAGCATAGTGCAGGGTTCATCAGTGCAAGGAGGGTTTAGCACCCCTTACTATTTCTGTTTTAAAATAGGATGCATCTCTGCCTGCATCAGGACCAAACCAACAAGCAACTATTTTCACCTTTCTTCTGTTCGTCCACCATGACTTAGGTTGTGTCCAGACAGGCAGGTTGCCACGGCAGTATCCCGCAGAGAAAAAAAGCTGCTGGAGTTAGGTGTACTTCACAGAAGTCACACCGGTCCCGCAATGCCGGCTGCATCGGGTAGCCGTCCCATGAGGGCCGGTTCACATCGCTACCATGCCACCAGCACGGAGCCATGGCTGATGTGCCCCTCTGATTGGTTGAGTTGCTGAAAATGGGGTACTGCCATGCTGGATGTGGGAGGGGCGATCACACAGCTCCTGCCCTTCCATGGTGCACCTGTGTGTTCAGATGCCAGAAAAGCCGCCACGGAAGCACCTCACCTGGAAAACCACCAGATTTTCCCGGTGGCTGTTTAAGGCATATGGGAATCATTGTGCAACAGGGTAGGGACAGATGGCTGCTGAGTGCCAGATGCGTGTGTCTGATCATGCCACTTTGATCCGGGGGGTGGGGGGGTGGCTATGCCAGACCAAATTGCCTGTGTTATCACAACCCTAGAACTTTAATGACTTATAATACAGGGATCTTTCCTCCTCTTAGACTGCTGTTTGGGAAGGATGATTCCTTAGGTGAGGGCTGCAGCGTCCCTGTGAATTAAATCCCAGCTGGGAGTGGAGGTGAAGTTGCAGGTGGTTATGTCTTTGTCCTTGGGACCAATGTAAATGTATCCTGAATACAATAATGACCCTGAATATATGACACAGCTTTTGCTCTTTGTAACTCACAAGAATGAACTGTGCCTAAATCAAATTTCTTTGCACAATAACTATGAAACAGTTTCTGTTTTTGCAAATGTGCCAATAAAGAAATAAGGAGTTTTATATTCCACACTGCAAAACTAAGCTTGTCTTTTAGAAATATTAAAAAGAACCATTTCCAGCTCTGATTTCTTTGAGTCATTAGTTTGCTAGCATGATGTCAGAGTGCCTATTCAACAAAATAAACTATACCAAAAGAGAGTGGAGTGTGTACTAGAATATTTAGTATATTATTCAGGAGCTGGTTTGTAACAGATGCTATAAAAGAATTAGGTGTTTGGATAATTTTCAGAAGTTATCAGAACACTGTAAGCTGTCCCACTAATTCTGAAGGTTCATTATCCCATAATGCCAAGCATATGTCAATAAAATTATTTGGTGACAAACATCACAGCTGAATTTTATTAAAAAACAAACAAACTAGGAAGACAAAAATGTTAATTACCATTCAAAAGTTACATTTGATCTGAAATTACATTTGATCTGAAATTAATTTTTTCTGTCCTTAGTATAAAGGGGTGGGGGGCATCCAACAAACATTCCCATCAACTCCATCTTTTGAATGCAGTCCACTTGGGGAATGTCTTTCTTTTTCTTAATGGCTGTCCATTCAGATTCAATTCAGAGTATATTGAAACGATGCCCTAATTACAATTTTACTAAAGAATGTTTAATTTACTAGCACAGTGCAATATTGGAATTAGTTGGTTTTCCTTGTTATATTTTAGCTTTATCATGAATTTTCTTAGCATCCAGAACTATCCTGTTACTTCCGTTAAGTCATACCTTTGGGATTTTGAAGTTTGAATGACACTATCTTCTTGGACTAGTTTGGGGATCTCCCATAAGCCATTTCTGGATGGCAGCATGTGTCACTGATGGCAAGGAAGCTCAGAAAACTTGGCATATCATTTTCTCTTCAGATGCTGTAACTATCTTGGGGATCTTTTTGCCCAGTGACTTCAATTTCCTCTGTTCAACAGACCTTATCTTATCAACAGCTTAAACCATGTTTACAAATACGATTGTAGGGCTCTGTTTTTGATGCCAAATTATTCTGTAAGCTGTTGATCTTTATTACAGATTTGCTGCATGTTACTAAATAACGGAGGTAATTATACTACTGGGATGTCTATATCTTGTAGAATTTTCTTTTCTTTTGTACTTGATGGCTTTTTTTGTCACCCGCAATCAAAACAAATGCAAAAGTCTATTCAATTGTTGAATTAGTTTCAATTATTCAGCCATTTCAGTCGAAGCATAA
Organism: Gekko japonicus; assembly: GCF_001447785.1. Lineage (NCBI taxonomy): Eukaryota > Metazoa > Chordata > Lepidosauria > Squamata > Gekkonidae > Gekko > Gekko japonicus. The sequence continues at coordinate 224,871 of NW_015170921.1, read as the reverse complement.
GGGCTGTAGTGATGCTGTGATCCCTGCAATTAACATGTTTAAAACCCAAACCTACCTTGCTTGCAGCACACGATTTTTCTCAAGTCAAGAACCCCTGTATTCTCAAATTGCTGATTTGCATGCAATTTAAAATGAGCAATATTTTGAGTGCATTTGTGTCTTCACAGTTGGCAGCATTTATCATTGCACAGGCAGCCAGCTGGTTGATGTTGTTGGTGCATGTTGAGCACTTAACAGATTGCTGGGAGTGATGGGAATTGAGCCTCTTGGTCTTCCAGTTCAGATGATGAGACTGAGAATTACAGCTCTGATTCAGCCCTAACAGGAAGCCATTCTGGGGGAGATGGAGAAGTTGGGCTCTATTGTCTGTTTAAAGAGCTATCTCCCATGGCAAGTTACCCACCCTCCCATCTCAGAAAGGTAAGTTTTTATATGTTGGACTATGGGAGAACTGCCCTGACTTGGATAGCCCAGGATATCCTGATCTCAGATCTCAGAAGCTAGGCAGGGGCATCCCTTGCCAGTATTTGGATGGGACACCTCCAAGGAATACCAGGGTCATTATGCAGAGGCAGGGAATGGCAAATCTCCTCTTGCCTTGAAAACCCTATGGGGTCACCATAAATCAGCCGTGACTCGACGGCACTTTCCACTACCAGGGGAGAACTGGTAGGGGGGTAGTGATAGGAGGGAAGGCACATCCATGTCCTGTCACCCTTATGCTTTGACTGAAATGTATGTATGTGTATGTGTGCATGCACACACAAACACATTTCATGTGTTAGAATAGCTATAGTTGTGATTCACACTATGAAAAGGGAAGATGTATTCAGAGGGTTAATTTAGACTATGTATGTTACCTAGCAAGTGACTGGGCCTAGAAGCTTCTCTGCTAATTTACCCTTCTTGCTGTATCTGCTGCAGATTAGGAGGGAGCTGTGCACTGTTTCTTCTCCAAATCTGGAGCAGTGTAGTTATCTGTTTTGTGTATTTAAAGCTTTTGTAGAAGTTTTTACTTCTTGAGAGAACTCTTCACACTATCTGTCCTGCCATATACTTGGCAAATGCCCTCTTAGATTTTAGAGTGCTCAGCAGAGATGCTCCCCAATATATTACTGTTGTGTGTGCATCATGGAAGAGCTACCATCTAGAAGTCACTCCACGAGGGCAACTGAAGTTCAGTGGTAGTGAAGCAAAAATTATCAAAGGTATTGATCTGGAGAGCACAGTCTGGGGTGTGGCAGAAGAAAATGGAGAGCGGTGGCTATTGGCGACAGTAGCTAAGTAGAACCTCCATGCTCAAAACCAGTATGCCTCTGAATATCTGCTGCTGGAGCAACACAATAAAAGAAGGCCATCACTATTAATGCCTCTTTTCCAGAAAGCCTGCCGCTGCCGAAAACAGAATGATGAAAGTAGTAGAGCCTTCTTCTAATCCAGTCACATTAGGTTCATCCTGTGACATTAGAACAGGTAGTGGCAACATATGAACTGGCTTCTCCCATCTCCATTTTTCTGCCCCGCTATGTGTTTGGGCCTATTGGTAAAAGTGGGTAGAGTTTTTCTAGAATAATGATGGACTTTCTGCAGGAGCACAAAGAACAAGTAAGTTGTGCAAAATTTGCCCTATTTAAACACATTACTGTTTTCTCTTTCATAACTGGGTAACTAGTAGGCTGCTGTTTGAAACAGATTGTTAGACCAGATGGACTACTGGTCTAATCCAGCAAAGCTCTTGTTCTGTTAATGCCCTACAAAAATAAAATTGCAAGTCCTGAATATGTGCTCACTGGTTGCATTATTTGTTGGAAGCAAAGGCCAGCTAATATGGGAATAGAAATGCTAGAAAATATTTGACATGTCAACCCAATAGTAGAACATCTGTCTATTTTAGATACAGAACACTTCATATGTCTATACAATGTGGTCTGAGGTTCTCTGTTCATATTTGGGTGGTTCCAACCATCCTCCAACGAGTCTTCCTCCAGCCTAAAGGGACTTCCTTCAACTTTAAGTAGCTCTTCCTGAATGAAAGAGCCTCCTTTTATAACTGAGCTTAAGACCTTTGGTCATAGAAGCTAATGAACATAAGTTAGTAAGAAAGAGCCTCCAAAATTAGAAAAAGCCTTTTTAGGGTGGAGAAAAGCTTCAAACTTTGCTCACTGGAGTAAGAAGATAGAGGATCCATCCTATTGCTGGTTGGGTTTTTAAAATATTTTATGACTTACTTAGAGGGGTAAGTAAACATTTTGGACCTTGGACCAAAATGCTTGCCAATGAAGATTCTACGGTACGAGCAAACACAAGAGGAAAGGCTATGTTTGTAACTGGCCAGATACAATTAGAGCAAACTGAGTCACACTGGCACTAACACCACCACGGGTCTCACCTCTTGGTTCCATGGTTTGAGAACTAGCTCTACTGTGCCTGGAATTCCCCCACTGGGCATTCATGTTGCAGGTTGTCTACCTCTGTTGTAGCTGTCTAATGGAATTCTGACCAAGTCTTTCAATCAAGACAAAAATGGGACACATTTTTGTGTTTAAACAAGAGGCCTAGGATATCGTTGGAAGGCATTTGATGCTGGCAGTCTTATTTAAGGAGATTTGGGTTTAGTTCGTGTCTGAGTGGGAGATTGGCTGGGAACCATTTATGCCTTGGGTTCCATCACGGAAGAGGGTGGGATATAACCGCAATAAATAAGTGGCTCCTCTGTCACTTAGAAGTATTGTCTGTCTCTGTCTTTTATTGGCTTGGCACTTCCCTCTTGCATTTTTAATGTGAAAGCCTCCCACATTCCTATGTAACTAAAGCAGAAATAAAACAGCATCTCCAAAGTCACCCAGATAAGTGACAGACTTGCAGCACTAATTCAGAATGGGAAATAAGTTACTAGATCACACAGAAAAATATCTTACTAACCTGCCTGCCTAAATTGTTGTTGTTGTTATTTATTACATTTCTATACCACCCATAGCTGAAGCTCTCTGGACAGTTTACAACAATAAATATCCCTATGAAGCTTACATGAAGCTTGGGGGGGGGGTAGTTTTTGTTACTCATTTCTGTATGGTTACATGGAACTGATTCTGATTTGCTGTAGTTACCAAGTGGGTGACTGGCATGCCAGACCAAGGTTTGGATCCCAACTAAATTTTACAGTAACAAAGTACACTTCTGTTAATAAAGCTTTCCACCAACCCCCTTCTTTGGAGATTATTGGTCGGGACATTCAGGAGTGACATGGACAAATCGTGGGTCTACAACAGGAAGGGGAAATTGGTGTAAATTATACCTCAGCTTGTGGAAATTCTGTTCTAGGTCCATCCCTAGGTCTGCAGAGACTGTGGTTCAAATCCATATTGTGCTGATGGGGGAATTTTGAGCCCGTTTATGGCTTTTGGCCTAACCTCATCCACAGGGTTGTTTTAACAATTAAATGGGATGGGTAGATCAATGTAAACCATCCTAAGTTCTTTAGCAAAAGAGCAAAACAAACACCTAATACACAGCTAGGATCCTGGGAAGTACTTCCCACAAGTCCTGAAGAGTCCACTTCCCTTGCCTCCTGCTATAGCCCCAAATGTCCCCCAACTCACTGTTCCTGGGGGGATACAGGATGTCCAAGAACACTGGTGAATCAGAAGTTTGCAGAGGGAGGAGTGAGTTTGCAAGAACTGCTTTGCTTTCTTCACAGAAATCCTCCATGGGATCGAACCTAGTATTCCCAAATTCCCATTTTGAGAGCCAGTTTGGTGTAGTCATTAAGAGAGCAGATTCTAATCTGGGAAAACCAAGTTTGATTCTCCACTCCTCCACATGCAGCTGTTGGTGTGACCTTGGGTCAGTCATAAGTTCTTCCAGAGCTGTTCTCTCAAGGGCAGTTCTCTAGAGAGCTTTCTCAGTCCCACCTACCTCACAGGATGTCTGTTGTGGGGAGGGGAAGGGAAAGGAATTGTAAGCTGCTCTGAGACTTCTTTGGGTAGTGAAGGGCGGGGTATAAATCCAATATCTCTTCTCCTCTAGTCTTTGTTCAGGTGGCAAACATAACCACAGTGGTTAAAATCATGCACCGAGCTCATTACTGAGCTTGCGCAGGTGCTTTACTCCTTCCCCCCTCCCTCTTTGCACATAGCCCAGTGGAGGAATCCCACTTAGAAATTAACTTCAGCTACCTGAGATGTAGATTCACAGGCATGTGGGATCATTGGAACAAAGTTTGAATCCAGTCGCACCTTTAAGACCAACAAAGTTTAATTCTGGGTATAAGCTTTTGCGTGCATAAATGAAAGCTTATACCCAGAATTAAACTTTGTTAGTCCAAACCTCGTTCTGTGGCTTCAGACCAACCCACCTGAATCTATCTGTGGAATCACTGGAAGGGACAGTGGAGGGGCTCAGCTTAATCTGCATGTCTTCATTTGTAGTCACAGGTTTCCTTCATCACGGGAGAACTGGGAGGAGACTGAATGTGTGCCGTGGTGCATAAGTCCACTAACAAGTTTTCCATGTGAATGTAGCCTTAATGTCTGTGATCTGGTTGCTAAGTCCCCTGTGCTTCTTTGTTAGAACAGCTATGAGCACTGAAACGTAACACAAGAAAAGCTTCCAAGAGACTTAGCTGACCAACTGCACTCTGAAATGCGTTCGCGTTCTATACCAGCTGTCCACAGCAATGTCAACACTTCATAAATGCATTTACATTCAGTGAGGGTTTTTCCCCTGCTTTTGCATCGTTCTTAAAATTGTTTTTGGTTTTAAATTTCATTTGTCCATCAGGTTTGAATGCATCTTTTATGTCTTGACTTAGAGCTGGATTTTTTTTTTAATAAACCCAGTATCATAAAGAGTATTTCCATACCATACCGTTTTGTCTCTCTGAAGACATGAAGCCATTAAACTTTTAAACATTTTTCGAAATTCACCTATGTAGGAAACCTGAATGCTGTTAATGTAATGATATCAAGTCCATTAAAATGTGAACGCTTCCCAAAGTGATGTCCCTAGGACTTTTGAAACTTTAATGTCTCGGTTTGATTTTCTTTAAGAAAAGTAGATTAATAGGGCAAAATAAATTACCTTTCTTCTACCTAAAGAAATGAAACTTGTGAGAATATTTCAGTCACAGACATATCTGCCAGAGTTTATTTTAGTAATGTGTAGCTTTTTCTCGCAGATTAAAATGTGTTGTTTACCACAGGACACTATTAAATTATTGCATGGAGGAGTGGGCTTTATGTAACCTGCAATTTTGGGGGGATGTGATAGCAATAACTGAACTTCTGTATATATCAAGTGCTACGTTTGTGTTAAACTGACTTACTGATTATTAAAAGTGTATTTGTTGGCATTCCAAGAAGTGAGAATAGACCACATAGAATAGCAGCAAAAAGCAAATCTAAAAGGTGATCGTTTCAGAGGGTATCCTTGTCGGTCTGCAGTGTTCGAGTCTAGCAACACCTTAGAGGGCAACAAGATTTTTGTGGTATCAACTTTCAAGGGTCAAAGCTCCCTTCATCAGATATTGAGGCATTTTGCCACCCTGGGACCCTCCCCCTGTGCAGGTAGCCCATTCTTGAGCCAAGGCAAGTAAGAGTGACATGGGTATGAAGGGAGAGCATGACTCCTTCTGTCACCCATGGAGGCCTTTTGCCCTCCAGAAATGTCTTGCCACTGCAAGGAGAGCTCCAGTGGCAGAATGTGGGATGAGGAGGCCAGTCGTGGGGTGAAACTTGGAAGGACGTTGGAAAGCGTGAGCAAAATTATGTACGTCTGTGGTTACGGTGCAAGAAAAGGATTGACCTGAAATTAAGCAAGCACAATGTCCCTTTCTGTGCTGACAGATTTCAGCTTCCCCACCTTCATTGTCTCACAGCTAGTGATAAATGGCTCAGTGGTGCAGGGAAACCTTTCCCTTTGGCTTGTGTTCCAGCATCTGCTGGGATAACAGGCAGGTCTCTTTATGGAAGGATAGAGAAGCTGCAGGGGCCAGGATTTGAATGCCTGCATGCACCATGCTGGCTTCACAAACAAGCTGCAGTTTAAAAAAACATTACAGCTAAATACTGACTAAAACTAGTTTTGTCTTATGGCTGAACTGAGTCTCTGCTCTTTCGTGGTTTCGGTGTTTTATACTACTGCTTGCTTCTGCATCGCAGCTCTCCTGTGCCAGTAAAGAATTCCTTTTATGCAACTGGCTGCAAGAGGAAATGATATCTTCTGCAGAAGGCTTGGAAACACAGGAAAAAGGGGTTTGGTGACCGCCCGGCACGCACTGCAGAGCTAGTGGTCTCTGTGCCTGGCTTAGTGAGGTCACAAGGCTTCATATAGCATATATGAATGAGCAAACCTCAACAGCTTAGACGTTGACTGTAATAAGCTCACATGCTCACTTCTTTTCCTCAAGCTGAATGACTGAAATACATTTCAGGTGTTGCCATTATGAAATGAGTAGGCGATCGAGTAATCTGTGTGTGCTTAAGTTATAATTGCTTTGCAGATGCCAGCTGAAGCAGGATTTCAACAGAAAGCAGCAGAGCAGGCTGTTGAATCTGAATTTAGTGCGCATTGTTGAAGTCTTCATAACTGTAGAAACTCAATCCGTATTTGGCATTGGGGTTGCAGCCCCATAGCCAGGATTTTTTCCCCCTGGGGAGGGGGGCAGGGACACTAATTAAATTATAGACACTAATTAAATTATAGAGTGATCACAAGATTTCATGGTCAGGAGTTAACTTTTATACCCAAAAAGGTGGTGGTGGGGACTTGGCATACTGCCCCACCTTTCCTGCCATTTACCTGTTAAAGGCTCAGATTCCCAAAGGAAATCCTGGTGAGTGTTTGCTAATCACAAAGAAGTTCCAGAAACTGTTTGAACTCCACAGCAACCCCCCCTCCATTTCTCAGCACACTTTAAAGGAGTGTTGTTGTTGTTGTTGTTGTTGTTGTTGTTGTTGTTATTATTATTATTATTATTATTATTATTCTACCCCGCCCTCCCGCCGAAGCGGCTCAGGGCGGCTAACAGGCAATTTAAAACCAACATTCGGTTAAAACCAACAATTACAAAATATAAAATACAGTTCCATAAAAACCCAGCTAATACATCCTATGATAAAATGCTAGTGCAACACCACCGGCGTAATCAGTTCTTATTGGAACACCTGGCGAAACAGTTCCATTTTAACGGCTCCACGGAACTGCTGGAGGTCCCGTAGAGCTCTAATCTCATGAGGGAGCTCGTTCCACAACATTGGCGCCGCCAGGGAGAATGCTGTATAGAGTTACCACTACCCGGCCGTCCCTAGGCCCGGGGGGGGGGACAGATGGCTTTGCATTCCCGATCGCAGTGCTCTTGGGAAAACATATGGGGAAAGGCGGTCCCTCAGGTAGGCAGGCTTCAGACCGTTTAGGGGTTTAAAGGTCAAAACCAGTACCTTGAAGCAAATCCGGAATGCTATCGGAAGCCAGTGCAATGACTTCAGCACAAGTTGGATGTGCTCCCACCTGGGGAGGCCCATCAACAGCCTGGCTGCTGCATTTTGCACCAGCTGCAGCTTCTGGAGTTGCCCCAAGGGCACCCCCACGTAGAGGCTTATTCCGAAGCCGGCAGGGGAAGCGGCAATCTGTGCAAAGAGGGCAGCGGCAGTGACTTAAAGGAGACTTAAAGAGGAAGATTGGGGTGGGGATGTTGAAGATTCGATAGGGGGTGCCTCCCACAGTACCCCCCCCACACACACACTGGCTACGGGCCTGGGGGCGGGGATACAAATTGGATATACATTCAGATAGATCGCACTATTAAAGTATAGATTGTACCATGTATTGAATACTTATAACATATATGAAATGTGCCTCCTAATGTGTACAATGTGTCCATGCACATAGAAGTCATAAAGATTGGTGAAAGGCTACTGATAGTTGCTTCACTTCAGCTAGATTGTTCCATCACATGCCTTGCTACCGTGCCTTGGGATTTGCACATTAAGGGTTGACAGAAGTCATCTGCCTCTTGGAGATGTAGCATTTCTGGAATATTTGAAGTCAAAGGGGGAAATGGGGTTGTTAAGGAAAACAATTGAATGTGGAGGGAGGGGAAACTCAAATATATGCAGTATTTACTTTCTTGTCATGTCTGAACTTACTTTACTGCTTTGGCAATGTTAAAAAGCATCATTTACAATCTAGTGTGTATACTTGTCCTGTTTAGCTTGTTTATGAAATTTAAAACTATAACAGTGGCATGCTAAGCAGAGTCCAATCTTTCTATAAGCTTCAGTGGACTCTGAAAGGTGTGAGAATGTGTCCTGAACCGCATGATAAAGGGCTTTGTTTCCTACAAACACTAAAGACAGAGAGCATTGGAAACTGTTGCATTCAGTGCTGCTTTAGCATTTGTGTATTACTTTTGTGCCACGCCACGTGAGAGGTAAGCAAAATGTTAACATAAAACAACAACAACAAATGTTATAAAGAAAAATAAGTATGCTGGGGGCCTGGGATATGTGTTTCACTTACTCCGAATGAGAGGGTATTTCATAGGAATGTTTTTCAGCACTCCCAAAATGTACATATGAGAGAGAGAGAGAGAGAGCAGTCCCACTCGACCCCCACCCCCCGAGCCTCCACATTTCTTCTGCCTCTGAACAGTGTTGGGGAAGACAAGGGCTATCTGTTGGGAAAAGGAAAAGGAACCAGTCTTCCAGTCTAGCTCATATTGTAAAAGCAGCCAACAATATTCCTGGGCTGGATTTCTTTCAAAGCTTTCCCCACCCCTGTACACCAGAGAAGAATCCCGTAAGCCCTTTATGGAACAGGATGTCTCTGAGGATTCTTGCTATCTTGCACAAGGCTGACCTCTTTGGATCATTGATGGAATGCTCAAGAGCTTGTGAAACTCCAGTGGATCCACCTCACTTCACAATTGCAACAGCTAAACTATCCAACCATCTTGCCTCCTCCAGGTTTGCTTTCCTCCACTATCAATGTGCCTACTCGTGTAGTGGGCTTCTTGAGTATCCTACTGGCATTCTCTGCTATTGGTGCTACCCACCATCATCTTCTACCTGCTGTTGATCTGGCATAACAAGTGGTAGGTTCAGAATGAACAAAGAGAAACGCTTCTTTACACAATGAGTGATTAAAATTTGGATTCACTGCTAGAGGATGTAGTGATGGCCACAAGTGTAGACAGCTTTAAAAGAGAATTAGTCTGTGATCTGATGGGCTGTTTGATCCAGTGTCATTGCTGTTCCCTTCCAGATTTAAAATGCATGATCAAACAGCAACATCTGTCTCTTGTTCCCCAGTCATCGGCACCCTAGATTAATTAGAGGTGGAGCAAGACCACGCTAAGTCTGTCATCTGACTGTAGCCTTAGACAGATTCACTAGCCATGGTGACTAAAGGGAAGCTCCACATTCAGTAGCAGTAAACCTATGAATCCCAGTACCAGGAAGCAGCTTCTGGAGAAGGCCTTGGCATCTATGCTCTGTTGCTGGCCCTCCAAAGGAATTGGTTGTGCAATGTGTGAGACAGGATGCTGGACTAAATGGACAATTAACCTGATCCAGCAGGGCTCTTCTGAAGTGCATGGAGATGGTCCGCAGAGCAATAATTGCAAAACTCTCCCCCACACCAGGCTTCCTGCTACCTTGGGGTATTGTGGTGATGCTATCCCTATTTCAAAACAAAGAGCTTAATTTTCATGTCCTCCACACTTGAGCGTGGGAAGAGGTTTATATTGCTTGGAAAGGATCAAGAAAACTGCCTGGGATTCTTTCCTCGAATCTCATGTACTTTCAGGGGAAAGCTTTCATTCTGAATTTAAACTAATGCCAGTGTTTCAGCAGTAACAAGAGATTTATGAAAATAAGAGAACCGCAGCTGACAGTTGCATTAATTCAGCGGAAATAAGATTGACATAATCTTCTTAATAAAAGACGACTTTGATTAATAAGCCACAAACAAATTACATAAGATTACCGTAGAACCTCGGTAGGTTTCTTAACTGCTTATTTTGTAATCAAACAGACTCCTTTGTAAACCTTGGGAACTATTGATAAAGTCACATTCATCCACAAAAGAAGAATGTAATTCTACAGTTTTCTTGATAGAAGTTTATCCCTTGCCAAAATGAGCATTCAGATTACCCAAGGGAAGAGTATGGCCCACTTTAAAGGGGCAGAAAGGCTTGTTAGATTTACATTTTTATTTATAGCTGTCCTTTGAGAGAAGTTAATTTCAAAACAGGTAGGTACCCTGGATCTCAAGGCAATAATCTAGAACACCATCATTCTGGTGAGTGCTGGTAGAAATCATTGTTATCTTTGGTGGATAGAAAACTGTACCCGGATAACGAAAAGCAGGTTTTCCATTCCTGACATAGCCATGCTGGTGGCCTTTGGGAAGGTACAAATACATTGTGGGTTCTGTGTTATCATTGTTAGATCATGGGTCTTCCTTGTTTTACTGTTCCCCAGCAGTCCTTTCTGACCCTGGGTAATCTGGGTTTTTGGGTCACTGTATCCAGATTGAGAGGTTATAGGCAGAAAAGGGAAGGGAACAAAATCAACCTGACTGTTCCCATAGTCAGAAAGAACCACTGTGCCAGAAAAAAAGCAGGGATGATCCATGACTGTCACAAACTTCCACTGCTGGATTTCTGGAACCAACCCACAAAGTATCCTAAAAAAACTGGAGCTTAGGCCCAAACTACATGTTACATTTAAGAAGTGGTTCCAGTGAAGACTAGTACCAGGATGCCAGCTGCGAGTTCCCTGTGGGTACTCAGTTCTGAAGCACTGTAGAGGCCTGATTTGGGCTATGGAATGGTGCAGGTGGATGTCTCCAGCCTTTCCCCTCAGTACTTTTTCCCAACCTGAAATGCCCCAGCTGAGGTATTACTTGCTCGGGGGGAGGGGGGCTGAACTTGGAAGCATTAATTGCACATGCAGCTACCCAGTGGGTCAAATGACTACCTTCCAGGCTGTTTTGAGTCAGGAAGATGGCCCAGGGGAAAGGCTGGAGCCCTTCTTTTCCCCATTCCTGATCCAAATTGGGCCCCCATGGCTTGTTAGAACTGAGTTCCCATGGGGAACTCACAGCTGCAGTATTGCTGTAAGTCCCCGTGGTGATCATGTGTTAAATGAAATGTGCATTTTGGAATGATAAAGGAACAGAACTGGAGAAAACTCTCATCCCTAGGTACTAGGGATCCATTCACTGTCACCACTTGTCACCATCTGGACTGTATTCTCTCTCAGCAAGTACAATCCAACAGAATCCCCATTAAGCAACAGAAATCTTTCCCCCCAGTTCTTGGTTTTAAATTCCTCAACTTCCTCAACCGAGTCCTGTGCACATTGTGCACCTGCAGCCAGCACCTCTGAATATCCAATTTCACAGCAAAATGACTGGCTGTCCCAGCAGGTCCAAAGCTCTCCATGTTCTCCACTTTATTTATTATACCATCCTTGTCATCAGGGATCCGGTCCTACATTTTGATTTCTTGGCACCTGGAGGCTTTGCGGTGTATTGCCAGCAATGGCTTCAGCACCAGGGTAATTGGAATTGCCACACAAACAGATTAGGTGTGATACTGTTCATTGCCCTAAAACACCCCTGTGCCATCTAAGGAAAATGCATCCTTCATTACTTAGTCCGCAGCTCCTGTTCGGAGCAATGTCATGGTAACAGCAATTCTCTTTTGATCGGCAGCCTAGCCTTCTACAGTCTTCCTTATCTACATGAATATTTTAGCTCGATTTTTTCCCCCATTGCCATTTATTTTCCTTTGGCAAGCTAGGATTGCCCTCCCAACCACTGCAAATAGGAGAGAAAATGTTTCTTTGATTTCATGTCTTGCTTCCCTTCTCTCTCTCTCTCTCTCTTTCTCTCTCTCTCTCTCTCTCTCTCTCTTTCTCTCCCTGCCTCTCCTCCTCCTCCTCTTTGAGGAGGGGCCATGGCTCAGTAACAAAGCATCTGTTTGGCATGCAGAAAGTCCCAGGTTAATCCCTGGCATCTCCAACTAAAAGGATCCAGGTCTTAGGTGCTGTGAAAGGCCTCTTCCTGAGACTCTGGGGAGCCACTGACTGTCAAAGTAGATAGTACTGACCTTGATGGACCAATGGTCTATTTATTTATTTATTTATGTCAGATTTATACCCTGCCCTCCCCGCAAAGCAGGCTCAGTCTAATTCAATACAAGGCAGCTACATGTTTCCATCTGTCCCCTACACCCAACAATGTGCTCTGCTCTCTCTCTCTCTCTCTCTCTCTCTCTTTAAAAGTGTCATACGATTACAGGCAGGATCCAAATAAACTGATTAGGGCATTGGTTTCGGTAGATTTTCCAGGTTGTGTGGCCGTGGTCTTGGCATTGTAGAACCTGACATTTCGCCAGTAACTGTGACTGGCATCCTCAGAGGTATAACACAGGAAACAATCCATATACAAAACAACCTCCTTAGGAAAGCTCCTCCATTAGCATGTTCATAGCCTGGGGAACTCCTACAAGATAATGACTCAGCCCTACCCCACCTTCTGGAGTAGATATAAATTACCTGCCTACCATTTTCTTCTCACCTCGACACAGAGAGTACTCCATCTTTCTGTGTTATACCTCTGAGGATGCCAGTCACAGTTACTGGTGAAACGTCAGGTTCTACAATGCCAAGACCACGGCCACACAACCTGGAAAATCTACAGCAACTAATGAACTCCAGCCGTGAAAGCCTTCGACAACATATTGATTAGGGCATGATTAGTAGGTGAACTTTAGACTCCCTCCCTCCAAACTGCACACTTCTTGTATTGCAAACTGTTTTTAAAGCACCACTTGACCCTTAGTAGTAGCCCGATTAGCCAGTTTGGTTCAAGCTCAACAGGGCTTGGGAGCTAAGCAGGATCAGTCATAGTCAGTACTCAGATGGGAGGCCACCAAGGAAGAGCTGGTTGCCAATGGAGGAAAGCCATGGCAAACCACCTCTGCTCATCTCATGCCTAGAATGCCCCATGAAACAGGATGCCGTGAGCCAGTTGTGACTCAACAGGATCTTCTTCTTCTCCTCCTCCTCTCTAAGCACTATGATACCTGCTGACCCCTTGGTTACTTATGTACAGTTTGGGGCTTTTGATAAAGGACTTTGTCCAAGATTAGCTACCAGTCAGCAAGCATGATCCCCCAGAGATGCCAGAAAGCCTAGAAACAAATCTTGATATCTCAGGAGTATAGCTTTGGTTGTTTAAGACATCAGGGATTTTTACCCTGGTGAGGTAGATCTTGACTGGGTCTTCAGGGCTTAATGTGCTATGTAAGAGTTCTCTCTCTCTCTCTCTCTCTCTCTACTCTTAGTGGAGCAAGTTGTCATCCTTAGAGCTGTCCCAAGGTTCTGCAGCTTGTCTCCACTCAAGCTAGTTCTGGTCCTTTACTTCACCTTGGCATCCTTCTTCCTAAAGAACATAGTCTGACTTCAAGGGCTCCAGCTTGGGGCCAAAAGAGGATGATGGGAGCAAGCTAATGATGATGATGCATTTTGAGGTAACAAGTAAGGAAGGAAGGCCACAGATTCACACAAGATGTGCCACATGGCAGCCATTGGGGTTTTAGCCAATTAAGGCATATTGTTCAAGCACTTATGTTTTCTATTTTATGTGAAGCTTGATGGTGAGCTTCAGTATTCATGACCATAATGCACACACACACAAATATACAATTTAAAATACAGCTCAAGTAAAATGTACCAATGAAATAATTCCCTGGTGTCACTGTTCACTGTCATTCTGCCTAAGAACTCTCAAGAGAACCGGAGCTTTCCCTGAGAACAAGTCCCCAAGTGGCTAGATTTATACTTAACCTGAGGAATGATTGAATGTTAATCTTCCTTGGGATGTGGTTCATTCTTAATCTAGGCAGGTAGAAGTGTATATCACTGCCAGTGGGAGATATATTCTCCTCCAGTGGAAAAGGGGCATGCATTGTATCAATGTGATGCGGAACGAACAAGCATACCTTATTTCATTTCTTTTCATATCTTTGCCATTCTCAGCTTTTCATTATTGATTCTGTAGATGTGTACTGTGTATGCATGCTGTATAGTGTTCAAAGAGAATCTATATATACAGTACCTCTAAGCACATGACCCCATTGATGTCTTCAGTCCATGCACAGCAAGGTGGAGCAGGCACATGCTCACTAATCTGGCACCCCGCCTCCATGTGATTGGTGGCTCTTCAGTGCCATGTGTACACATGGAGCAAGTGTCAATGTGTGTGCTCCCTGCCCGTGATCTGGGATGCTGCTTTTCAAATGTTACTGATTACCGATTGGGAGCATAGATGCGCCCGTTTTCTTCGAGCAAAGGCATGGGGCTGTATATGCATGATATATAATACAAAAACAGCAGTTAAAAAGTGTTCAGTTTGGGGGGGGACCTGGGTACAGAAATAAAAACGAGATAAAATAAAGAAGCATGGGTTTGATGCACCCAATGAAGACGCAAAATCAAACCAGGCACTTTTTTGGGTTCGACATAGCAGGGCTGAGCTATTTGAGCTTCTCCTTAATGAGACCCCCTGCAGGAAAACATAGCGCAGATGCAGTGTCAAGTTTGCATGGCATAAAAGTTGTTTGGGACTTTTCAGGGGAAAGGCAGACTAATTTAGCTGCCCTTCCTTTGCTCAGTTGAGAAAGCTGGAGCTTTCTGCCTCTGATTAGGAACTGTGGCTTTGTGTGTGTGTGTGTGTGTGTGTGTGTGTGTGTTTGATATACACATAAATCAAAACTCACCAAAAGCAGCCATGCATAAAGTGACAGCTGTTTATTTAAATTATTCTAGCCTTGGTATACCAGCATCTCTCTTTGACAGACGTATGTTAAGCTATTGCATTGGAAATAGAGGCACATATTGTTTGCCATACTGCTGTAACTAGGGACTGGACAGTACCAGTTGCTCAGGCAGTTGCAGTATGCCAGGGACAGATTTAGCAAGTCTTACATTTTTTTTTCTTTAAAAAATCCACAAATGAGGAGCACATATGTTTGGGATAAACATTTTGACTACATTTCTCTCGACTGACTCTTTAAATGACTTGTTCTGAGCAAATGTGTCAGCAGCAATAAAGGACAGCTCTCAAGTTTACTGAGGGGCCAACAACCAGTATGGCTTGATGAAAGGGATAGATTTTTTAAAAACCCTCTACAGTGTAATAGTGTTGATATTAACACAAGCAGGAGGGTCATGTTGATTGATAGCAATGTGGAATTCTCATATAAAAGATTTGGCCCTAGATTTCCAAGTCAGATCAGGAATTGCACCTTTGCATTCCAGGGGGGTAAGAAGAGAATGTGGGCTGGCCCTACACTGTGGGTGTGGAAATCAATCTCCAGGGGTAATTCATGTGAACATTTGAAGCAAGACCCTTCTTTCCATCTTGCATTGGCATTAATTTAAGTTCTTCCTTGGATTGTTCTATGTCTAGAAATCATATGGCTCTTGATGAGTGTTTTGGGGTTGGCAGATTTGTCCATTGGTACGAGGAGATAGTGTTGAAAATGGTGAATTTTCTTCAAAAAAAGAAGAGAAGACTGACCAAGAATTCTAAGAATAATAAGCTTCACTCCCTATTAACCAATGACAGGGATGTGTATGGGGGGGGGGGACAGAAATTAAAAGGAATGCATAGATTTATCAGTTTTCAGTGTATGAGGTCATTCATTAGTGTTTAAGGAGCTCAGATTCTTCCCTAAAGAGGCAAGTCCCCTTTACTAAAGGGACAATTTTGCTGAGGACACTTTGGCTTGAACTAAACAATCATTGGAAGGCACTTTCTGGACCAGAAATTATTATCAGTGAAATATCATTTGGCATGTGATTGGATCTTGAGAGGCCTTGTTTATACTTCTGTTCTGGGCCTAGTGGTTTCACTTTGGAACAATTCCTTTTCTGGTCCATTTTGTACCATGTTGTATAATTGTATTGTATTATGGTATAAGCCAATTTGTTCCTCATTGTGTTTGACCTCTGAAGAAGCCAGGCCGAAACACATCAGGTCAAGTCCATTGGCCCTTGTGTGTACGATTTTGATATTTTTATGTTGTTGTTGTTGTTCAGTCGCACAGTCGAGTCTGACTCTTTGCGAACCCATGGACCACATCACGCCAGGCCCTCCTGTCTTCCATCATGCTCCAGAGTCTGCTTAATTTCATGTTTGTTGCATCGATAACACTGTCTAACCATCTCATCCTTTGCTGTCCCCTTCTTCTTTGACCTTCAGTCTTTCCCAGCATCAGGATCTTCTCCAGTGAGTGCTCCCTTCTCATTTGGTGGCCAAAGTATTTGAGCTTCAGCTTCAGTATCTGGCCTTCCAAGGAACAGTCAGGGTTGATTTCTTTTAGGATTGACAGATTTGATCTCCTTGCAGTCCAAGGGACTCTCAAGAGTCTTCTCCAACACCATAATTTGAAAGCATCTATTCTTTGGTGCTTGGCCTTCCTTATTTTTATATGAGGTGTAATTGGGCCCTTATATGTTTTTTTTAAATTCTTTATTAATAAACACATGCATTTTTATATTAAATGCATTAAATTTTAATTGTTGGCCCTCTACTTCATTTGACTTACCTCTTTAGGTTCTTGATCCTAGGTTTCAGGGTTAAGTTTGTTCCCCTTTTTTGTCCCTAGCTCAGATTCTTCCCCCCATACATTGTTTTCATGAATAACTGATTTCTGTTGAATTTTAGTTGTCTATCTTCTACTCACTTTATACCTCTCTCAGTGGTCAACACATTTCCAATTGATTGTAATGTCACCTGATGGTACATTTGACTACCTGTTGTATAATTAATGATCAAATCTTTTTGAAGAAAGTGCATGTCAACCATCCCAAGCTGACCACATTTATTTTCTAATTTACAGTCCTTATGAAAATACTGTGCCAATAATTCTGAGGCATCAACATAACAAAAGCATGATCAGAAAGAATAAGGTGTATACATATTAAGGGGTGGGGTGGGGTAAACAAACCACTATTTCGAATGGCTGCATAGCAGGCATCAATATTGATGTCTCTTTTCTGTCAAAGTTCACCCCTCTATCAGCCCACCGTTTCAAACCATCAAAGTGTCAAACCAAAGAATGGCTTTTACACCCCCCTGAATAATTCAGTTGGAAATTTCCCCCTCATCAAAATTCCCTTGTCCCAGGATGCTATATGCTCATTGGAACATAGACAGTCTAACTTCCCCATCTCTCTGTTTTTGTTCTTCTCGTCCTTTAACTGATATTCCACTAGCACTGCTTTCCGTTCCTCCTAAAACATATTCAGGCCTTTCTTATGAGTTCCCAACACCTATTTAATTTACCAAGTAATATTTTTTTCTATATACTTGGGGAGCCCCCTTCCTTGTCTGTGAATAGCTCAGTTTCACTGCACTATTGATAGTCATTCAACCATCAAGTCTGGTATCAGATGAAATGATAATGATTTAGAAGCAATATACCTCTGAATACTGACCATTTGGGGACAGCAGCACAGGGAGGCCTACATCCTTTATGCCCCTCTCTATGGATGCCCTGTAATTTGTTTGGCCAGTGTGGAAACAGAAGATGGGACTGAATAGACCTTTACTCAAATCCAGCAGGACTCTTAAGTTATGTGCCACTGAAGAATACAAGTATGAAGAATTTACCAGAGCCGTGCACGTACAGCATGCGATTTAGTTCTGTGTCCCTATAGTGATTGCCCTTCTTTAAGCACACAACCTGCCTTCCAGCTTGCCTTCATCCTCAGGAAGTTGAATTGCCATTTGAGAATCCAGCAGAGGTACTTAAACTACAGTGGAATGTAATTACTTTCCATTCAAAGTGCTTTGAGGCAACCTAAACAATAATAAACAGTGGACAAAGAAAGGATATTTTTAGACCCAATCATGTTATAAAATAAAAATGATTGTGCGAACCCTGGGCAGGAAAGGAAGTGGAAATGTCCGAGTGAGGAAACATTCAAGGAGAATGTACCCATCTTTTCATAACATCCACTTTTCTTTTCTGTCAGAGCTGCCACCAGTATTTGCCTTTGGCATCTCACCATTTCCACCTCTCCAGATATGGGCTGACTTCTAAAAAAACTGCTACTCATTCTTTATTTATTTATTTTTTTAAATGCAGTTCTTAGGAATGTGGGGAGGAGAGAATTCTGACCTAAATTTAGAACAATAGGGGGGCAGGCAGTCCTTGATTAAAGTGTATGTGTGGTAGGTATCTGCCTATCACATTTTTATCCAACCCTTTCTCTAAAGGAGCTAATGCCATGGTTCTTCCCACTGTTTTATCCATACAATAGAACTGTTGGTAGGATTAGTCACTGGCCCAGGGTCACTCAAACTGATAACAAACAGAGGTTCTGAAATTCCTTAGCTCCAGAGAACAATAGCCATCAGAGCTTATGAAGATGTGATTTCCTCCAGGTGCTATAAAATATACTATACCTGCATATCCTGCCCAAGGGTCATTTCGTAGAAAAAGAGCTAGGGGAACTCATTAGCATAACTCATTAGCATATGCCACACCCCCTGACATCAGGGCCCCGGTGGTGGACCTGCAAGGCCAGCGGGAGTGCGAGGAAGCCCCGCCAAGGCCCTCCCTGGCCCCAGGCAGGCAGGGGTGGGGAGAGGCAGGGAGGAAGCAACTTACCCTCCCTCTTCTCCTGCCTCCTCCTGGCTGAATGAGGGCTGGAAGCGGGGCGGGCGGAAGCAGGGGGCGGGGCTTCGTCATGTGCCCCGCCCCCTGCACCTCACCCGGGGGAACTGTGTTCCCCTGCGTTCCCCCCCCCAAATGACCTCTGATCCTGCCCTTCCTCCAAGAACCTCAATGTGGTCACATAGTTCTCACAACAACCACATGAGACAGGATAAACTGAAAGTGACTGGCTCAAGGTAACCACATGAGCTTATTGGACAGCATCCAACAGGAAAGTGGGGATTTGAACCTGGCTTCCCTAGGTCTTAGTCCAGCACTCTAACCACTACATCGTATTGGCTCATCTTCTCAAAATGTCTTGCCCAGTCTTTTCCAGGGCTGTAGCTTATTAGTTGGGTGAATGAATTTCATCCATTATTCTAAAAGTTTCCTTTGAAAAGTGTTCTGATTTAACTAGAAGAATTTCCCCATATAAATTTTAAACTTAGAATCTGTGTATTTGCATATGCTTTTGATTCATAATAGCATAAGAGGTGACCTGCTGGAACATACCACTGGTCATCTAGTCCAACATCCCATTTCACACAGTAGCCAGTCAGTTGCCTGGTGGGAACAGGACACAGAGGCCAAGGCCTTCTCCTGATGTTGCCTCATAGCACTGGTATTCAGATTTTTACTGCTTTGGGATATGGAGGTCTTCTTGGCTAATACCCATTTATGTACTAGGGGCTTCTCATGCGAGGGAAATTATTTTATTTGACTCCCCCCACCCCAGTTCATGACTAGTACTTTGGTCAAACCTTCCCAAAAAGAAATCTTAATGTAATCGCCGGTGTGATTGGCTCAAAATTCTGTGTGCAGTCTGATGTGCACAGGCACTTCTGTACGTTTGCAAAATAACACACATCAAGCATCTTGAGACAGCACTGCATAATATGTGTTAACATTGCTTATTCTGCAGTTTATTTTTAAAAATCAAAGCATGTCCTAATGCAGAGGAGGGGGATAAACACACGTGAACCAAAAGCAAATGGCACGTGCCGAGTGTTCCTTCCAACATAATGCAAAGGAGGGTTTCTGCTGTGTCAGTTCTACTTTGAAAACAAGACCAGAGAATTCAGAATTGCAAAATCAAGGAAGACATTTGGATGACAATCCTGGAAGCGTTCCTGAACTGTAGGGATGCCAGCCTCCAGGTGGGGCTTGGAGATCTCCTACTTTTACAACTGATTGCCAGACTACAGAGAGCAGCTCCCCTGGAGAAACTGGCTGCTTTGAAGGGTGAGCCGGCCATGGCTGGGAGGGCGGGGTATAAATGTAATAAATAAAATAAATAAATAAACTCTATGGCATTGCACTATGTTGAGGTCCATCCCCTTGCCAAATCCTGCCCTGTCCCAGGCTCCACCCCTCCTATCTTCAGATATTTCCCAACCCGGGACTGGCAACTCTACTAAATAAGGCTGTGGTTACACAGCAAGGCAATTGTGCTTTGTTCCCGATGTAATTTAAACCGGAATATTTTTTCCTGAGTTGGGATGTTCACACATCCCGCCCTGAACGACAAGCTCGCCTTCCCCGCCTGCCCGCCTCCCCCCCCCCCACCAACTTTACAGCCACCGGCCCAATGAAAATAAAATAAAATGGCACCTTTGAAAGAGTTCTCCTGTCCACCCGATGCTGCTGGCTAGCTGGGCGCGCTCCCCGGCGCCGGGGGCTCCCTCCCTCCCTCCTAACACCACAGCTTCAGGGACTCCTGGGGCGGATAGCAAAGTCCGCTCACCTGACAGCCCACCCCCCAGCTTCCTCTCCCAGAAACTTTCAACGCCGCCTCCATACTGGGGGCTCCCTCCTTCCTTCCTAATGCCGCCTTGGGGAATCCTGGGGCAGCAGGACCATGAGCTCTGCACTGAATGTGCTCTTGAACATTTGTAGAATTTCAGCGAGGGAGCGCTCATGAGCTCAAAGGTGGAAGCTGGGGGAGAAAAAACCCTCATCACGCGCCAAGAATGGTCAGACGAGCCTAATTGCAATAATTGCGAGAAATGGCTGTCCAGATCACCGAAATTGCGGATTCAATGCGCAAATACCTAATACCTGGAAACCACAAGGACTGCGCGAGTGAGCCCGCTTCACCACGGGTGGCAGATTGGCCTATCAGATCAGCAAATTTAAATGCGGGAGGGAACAGTGGTGAAACCCAATCAAAAGGACCATGTGACCGCACCCTGAGGTAAACGTTTCCCTTGCTCGAAAGCTAGTTGAATCCAACTCTAGGGGGCGGTGCTCATCTCCATTTCCAAGCCAAAAAGCCAGCACTGTCTGAAGACATTGGCCAGCATGACTAAATGCTGTTACCTTCCCACCAAAGCGGTATCTATTTATCTACTTGCAATTTCTTGCTTTTGAACTGCTAGGCTGGCAGGAGCTGGGGCCAGAGATAGGAGCTCACTCTGTCACACGGCACTAGGGTCTCGAACTGCCAAACTACAGACCTTCCAGTCTGCAGCTCAGCATCGTAACCTCTGAGCCACCACGGCTCCAACTCTATTAAAAGTAGAATGCAATTCAGAGAAAAATCCACTCCAATAAGCAACAATAGTGAGGACATCTACTTATCTCAAGAACATTCACTGTTGTTGAGGTCACATACTCAGTTAATGCATGGTAAGATTCGCAAGCTAGTGATACAAATAACATTTTCAAAAATTGGACTTGCCCTCCTCCCAATGTCTTCTTTTCTCTCAAGTTAAGCCCCCCTAATTTGGCAAAATCTGTCAGTAAACAGGTAACTGTCTGTGTTCATGGTATTAGTGCATTCTCAATAGTTAGTGGACTTTGTGGAGAGTTGCTGGGAGTTATAGTTTCCTTGGTTTCAAGCAGTTCTGGTTCCTTAGCCTTCTGAAAGCTCCAGTTCCCATCAAACTTGGCAGGAAGCTATGCTGGGGGGAGGATGAGAAAATTAAAGTAGTTGTCTGTTGTTTAGTATGTTTTCTACCCTGCCTCTCCAAAATTTATTGATTTTAAATAGGTTAGGCCACAGCTGGGTCACAATGGTTTGCATAAATAATTCAAACAAAAATTCAAACCCAAATGATAATGCAGCCTGCTTCTCACAATGGTCTGACACCAACAAATATAATAGTGCATGGAATCACCTAAAAATCTGCAAGAAGTCAACCAAAGTGTATTCCACACAGCTTGTGTAGTTTGCTATTGCTGTTGCTGCAGGTTCTAATACAGTACAGTGGTGACAGGGCTTCTACATGGAAGAATTCCCTGGCAGGCAGCCATTTAACCATGCTATATTGATATGCCATTACACTAAAATATACATCAGGCTCTCAGAGTTCCCAGCTTTTTTTTTTTTTAAGTGTCTCTAGCTCATTTGGTTGTGGAGGCTTTTCTATATATCTCTGCAAGGAAAAGGGCTAGAGACTTACTTTTTAAAAAAAAAAGAAAAGAAAGCTGAGACTTCAGAGGACCTGATGCATATTTTTGTATAACAGTATATTGATGTAATGCCATTGAACCAGATGACAAAAGAAAAAAACATCCACAGATAAAAACATGTAAAAAATCATTGTCATAACCTGAAGAACTGCTGATAAGTGGTTAGTGTAAGGATTGAAACATTTGCTTTCTCATTGACCAGGCCAAAACGCAAAATTCGGCAGTCATTTCGGCAATCTGTGAGGAGAACAGATACATAAAATTTGCCAGATCTGCTTGGAGTCTTGGATAATATTGGAGTGATGCATAAAGAATGAATATCTATATAAAATTTACAATGGAGTAACAAATGTTCAACTTTTTCTACTGCATTCAGTTGGGGGGGGGACAAGTGTTCTGAATAAGGGATACCTAAGATACCCCTTGCAACAAAGCTGAGGACAAAACATTGAAATGGGCCAAAGTAAAGGCTCTAAGGTATTTAGGAAATTCTAAAGCATAGGGACCTTGACGTGGATGGCCCAGGCTAGCCCAATCTCCTCAGATCTCAGAAGCTAAAGAGGGTTGAACCTGGTTTGTATTTGGATGATGGACCACCAAAGAAGTCCAGGGTTGCTATCTGGAGGCAGGCAATGGCAAACCACCTGTGAACATCTCTTGCTTTGAAAATCCTACAGGGTCATCATAATTCGGCTGCAACTTCATGCCACTTTCTACTACCACCACTGCGTAGAGTTTGCTGGAACAAACTTTTGGCCATGATTCGTTGCTGCCAGATAAGTGTGGGCCTGGCCTCTATCAACATGCAGGCTTGTATCCTTGATCACCTCTACAGTATGGAGAAGAAAGAGCTACTGTGTGGGAAGTGGCAGCTATGTGAGCAGGACCAGGATGATTTATACTTTTCTACTCACACCTCAGCCATCCAGACTTTGCTGTAATCTTTCCCCAAACTTCAGAGGAAAGCAGGTTTGAGAAAGTGAGAGGTGTACCAGTACACCATGAAGCTGTGGGAAAACAGGAGGAAAAAAAACCACACTTCCCAACAGCATTCAACTCAGGGCAAATAACCCACATGAAAACACCCTAGATCAGAGCAGCTGACTCAGAGCCTATCCTTAGTTGAAAGACCCACGCCTCATGGCAGGTGATCCCCCTGCCTTTGGAAAGGTAATGTTGTAGGCTGGAAGAAAGAGAAGTAGCAGGGAGGGAGATGGTCATTGGTTAGGGCTTACAGTCTGAGGCCAGCAGCCGGCAGGAGACTTACCTGGGGGGAGGGGGTGCTCTCCAGCAACAATGTGGCATTCCATGATGCAATGACATCGTTTCTGGATCATCCCAGAAGTGACATCCTGGCATCATCGCAATGGCAGTCACACACACACACACCATTTCTCCTAGCAGTTTCCTCTGTTACCCAGCTGAGCGGTGGGAGGCAGAGCCAGTAGTGGTGGTGGGGAGAGAGCTACCTCCATCGTGGGAGACTGCCCTTCCTACTGTCGGAGAGAGCATCTGTTTGTGCGTGTCTGTGCTCAGAAATGCAGGGGCATATTTTGCAAGCATTAAACACTCAGAGATGACTGACATTTTCAAGTGGTCCCTGGACATACAAAAATATGAGCCCTTCAGTGAAGGAACAATCAAGGAGCCTGGCCCGTGGCTCCCAAGAGCTATCCTATCCATGCAGAACATATTCCCAAATCCTCTGCAATGCCTCAGCCGACAGTTCTGCACAGAACACTGTTGCCGGAAAGTATCACTTTTTCAAAGAACTGCTTATTAGTGAACACATTCCAAATCAGGAAAATAAAAATATACACTCTGAGATGCTCTAAGAACATTAATAAAGCTGGCCAAAATAGATTTGGAGCCGCGGTAAATTAAGATATAAAAAAAAGACATGCGTGATCCTTTAAAGTGCCTTGAGTGCAGAGAAGCGGCCAGAGAAATGGGAGGACAAAGTTGCTGAGGTTTTGTCCAGCAATGTCAACGTTTAGCCTTACCCTTCAGTTGATGTTTAATTTTACAGCATTCAATAAAAAATCTATTCTCCTCAATTGGTGAATAAATACTGTAACTATATGTCATTTTCCTTGATTTGCTAGTCTTGCTTTTTCACTCTGTTCCCTTTAATCTTTATTGAGTAGGGCATTAAGAGTTTGAGACCTTCTCTCACCTCGTCCTCGTGGCCCCTGCAATTTGATCGAAAAAAATCAATACGCTGTAACTAAAGAGACTTTACGGCCTTCTGCTTGCGAAACGAGCCAGCCAAAGCAATGACGGTCGCATCTGTAATGTGCTACATTATGGAAGTAAACCTGAACGGGCAGTTGTCCTGAGTACACATTGGTAGGGGTGGAGCCTGAAGGGCGGGGGGGGGGGGA